>NW_027656190.1:0-142000 GCF_964235325.1 Thermobia domestica
GGAGCTATTCAATTTTGTATTAATTTTCTTATTTCACGTAAAAATGTTGGCTGGCAACCGTCTAACAATATATTATATGTCATTATGTGCATATTGAATTGTTACTAATTGTCGTGTATTATAATCTGTTTTGGTCTATATCTTAAGAACCATTTAACATATTTTCACGAAATAAAGCTCAAACTCGAGTACAAGCACTTCTCTCATAGCGATCGCGAACCCGGGTCCCTATGGCTGAAACAAAGTACCTTATTCTCTACCATGTTTGGTACTACTTTATTCTTTTTTTCAAAATAACGCATATTTCACTGCATTTCCCTACACTGACACACCACTAGGTTGCTTGCATATGACACCCGAGGATCACATATGTGTATTTTTACGTAACACAAGGAGAAACTACGTAATTATATCAAACTTTTAAAACTTTCTGAAATCGAAGTGTTATCTTGTCTTCTGCAACGGTTTAATTTGATGCACCCTGTATATATATTTTCAATGTAAGAACAAAATATGTTGTTTTCATATTCTACACATCAGGATAGGTACGAAAGGCACAAATTAGCAGAAAGAGCATAAAATAATGAAGTTAGAAACATATATTCTACATGAACGACTATAACCCTTACCTTTTCAATGAGATCACATGACGCACACCTTCTGTCAAAAATTGATTCCAATTACCACGGAGCTATTCAATTTTGTTTTAATTTTCTTATTTCACGTAAAAATGTTGGCTGGCAACCGTCTAACAATATATTATATGTCATTATGTGCATATTGAATTGTTACTAATTGTCGTGTATCATAATCTGTTTTGGTCTATATCTTAAGAAACATTTAACATATTTTCACGAAATAAAGCTCAAACTCGAGTACAAGCACTTCTCTCATAGCGATCGCGAACCCGGGTCCTTATGGCTGAAACAAAGTACCTTATTCTCTACCATGTTTGGTGCTACTTTATTCTTTTTTTCAAAATAACGCATATTTCACTGCATTTCCCTACACTGACACACCACTAGGTTGCTTGCATATGACACCCGAGGATCACACATGTATATTTTTACGTAACACAAAGAGAAACTACCTAATTATATCAAACTTTTAAAACTTTCTGAAATCGAAGTGTTATCTTGTCTTCTGCAACGGTTTATTTTGATGCACCCTGTATATATATTTTCAATGTAAGAACAAAATATGTTGTTTTCATATTCTACACATCAGGATAGGTACGAAAGGCACAAATTAGCAGAAAGAGCATAAAATAATGAAGTTAGAAACATATTCTACATGAACGACTATAACCCTTACCTTTTCAATGAGATCACATGACACACACCTTCTGTCAAAAATTGATTCCGATTACCACGGAGCTATTCAATTTTGTTTTAATTTTCTTATTTCACGTAAAAATGTTGGCTGGCAACCGTCTAACAATATATTATATGTCATTATGTGCATATTGAATTGTTACTAATTGTCGTGTATTATAATCTGTTTTGGTCTATATCTTAAGAACCATTTAACATATTTTCACGAAATAAAGCTCAAACTCGAGTACAAGCACTTCTCTCATAGCGATCGCGAACCCGGGTCCCTATGGCTGAAACAAAGTACCTTATTCTCTACCAGGTTTGGTACTACTTTATTCTTTTTTTCAAAATAACGCATATTTCACTGCATTTCCCTACACTGACACACCACTAGGTTGCTTGCATATGACACCCGAGGATCACATATGTGTATTTTTACGTAACACAAGGAGAAACTACGTAATTATATCAAACTTTTAAAACTTTCTGAAATCGAAGTGTTATCTTGTCTTCTGCAACGGTTTATTTTGATGCACCCTGTATATATATTTTCAATGTAAGAACAAAATATGTTGTTTTCATATTCTACACATCAGGATAGGTACGAAAGGCACAAATTAGCAGAAAGAGCATAAAATAATGAAGTTAGAAACATATATTCTACATGAACGACTATAACCCTTACCTTTTCAATGAGATCACATGACACACACCTTCTGTCAAAAATTGATTCCAATTACCACGGAGCTATTCAATTTTGTTTTAATTTTCTTATTTCACGTAAAAATGTTGGCTGGCAACCGTCTAACAATATATTATATGTCATTATGTGCATATTGAATTGTTACTAATTGTCGTGTATTATAATCTGTTTTGGTCTATATCTTAAGAACCATTTAACATATTTTCACGAAATAAAGCTCAAACTCGAGTACAAGCACTTCTCTCATAGCGATCGCGAACCCGGGTCCCTATGGCTGAAACAAAGTACCTTATTCTCTACCAGGTTTGGTACTACTTTATTCTTTTTTTCAAAATAACGCATATTTCACTGCATTTCCCTACACTGACACACCACTAGGTTGCTTGCATATGACACCCGAGGATCACATATGTGTATTTTTACGTAACACAAGGAGATACTACGTAATTATATCAAACTTTTAAAACTTTCTGAAATCGAAGTGTTATCTTGTCTTCTGCAACGGTTTATTTTGATGCACCCTGTATATATATTTTCAATGTAAGAACAAAATATGTTGTTTTCATATTCTACACATCAGGATAGGTACGAAAGGCACAAATTAGCAGAAAGAGCATAAAATAATGAAGTTAGAAACATATATTCTACATGAACGACTATAACCCTTACCTTTTCAATGAGATCACATGACGCACACCTTCTGTCAAAAATTGATTCCAATTACCACGGAGCTATTCAATTTTGTATTAATTTTCTTATTTCACGTAAAAATGTTGGCTGGCAACCGTCTAACAATATATTATATGTCATTATGTGCATATTGAATTGTTACTAATTGTCGTGTATTATAATCTGTTTTGGTCTATATCTTAAGAACCATTTAACATATTTTCACGAAATAAAGCTCAAACTCGAGTACAAGCACTTCTCTCATAGCGATCGCGAACCCGGGTCCCTATGGCTGAAACAAAGTACCTTATTCTCTACCATGTTTGGTACTACTTTATTCTTTTTTTCAAAATAACGCATATTTCACTGCATTTCCCTACACTGACACACCACTAGGTTGCTTGCATATGACACCCGAGGATCACATATGTGTATTTTTACGTAACACAAGGAGAAACTACGTAATTATATCAAACTTTTAAAACTTTCTGAAATCGAAGTGTTATCTTGTCTTCTGCAACGGTTTAATTTGATGCACCCTGTATATATATTTTCAATGTAAGAACAAAATATGTTGTTTTCATATTCTACACATCAGGATAGGTACGAAAGGCACAAATTAGCAGAAAGAGCATAAAATAATGAAGTTAGAAACATATATTCTACATGAACGACTATAACCCTTACCTTTTCAATGAGATCACATGACGCACACCTTCTGTCAAAAATTGATTCCAATTACCACGGAGCTATTCAATTTTGTTTTAATTTTCTTATTTCACGTAAAAATGTTGGCTGGCAACCGTCTAACAATATATTATATGTCATTATGTGCATATTGAATTGTTACTAATTGTCGTGTATCATAATCTGTTTTGGTCTATATCTTAAGAAACATTTAACATATTTTCACGAAATAAAGCTCAAACTCGAGTACAAGCACTTCTCTCATAGCGATCGCGAACCCGGGTCCTTATGGCTGAAACAAAGTACCTTATTCTCTACCATGTTTGGTGCTACTTTATTCTTTTTTTCAAAATAACGCATATTTCACTGCATTTCCCTACACTGACACACCACTAGGTTGCTTGCATATGACACCCGAGGATCACACATGTATATTTTTACGTAACACAAAGAGAAACTACCTAATTATATCAAACTTTTAAAACTTTCTGAAATCGAAGTGTTATCTTGTCTTCTGCAACGGTTTATTTTGATGCACCCTGTATATATATTTTCAATGTAAGAACAAAATATGTTGTTTTCATATTCTACACATCAGGATAGGTACGAAAGGCACAAATTAGCAGAAAGAGCATAAAATAATGAAGTTAGAAACATATTCTACATGAACGACTATAACCCTTACCTTTTCAATGAGATCACATGACACACACCTTCTGTCAAAAATTGATTCCGATTACCACGGAGCTATTCAATTTTGTTTTAATTTTCTTATTTCACGTAAAAATGTTGGCTGGCAACCGTCTAACAATATATTATATGTCATTATGTGCATATTGAATTGTTACTAATTGTCGTGTATTATAATCTGTTTTGGTCTATATCTTAAGAACCATTTAACATATTTTCACGAAATAAAGCTCAAACTCGAGTACAAGCACTTCTCTCATAGCGATCGCGAACCCGGGTCCCTATGGCTGAAACAAAGTACCTTATTCTCTACCAGGTTTGGTACTACTTTATTCTTTTTTTCAAAATAACGCATATTTCACTGCATTTCCCTACACTGACACACCACTAGGTTGCTTGCATATGACACCCGAGGATCACATATGTGTATTTTTACGTAACACAAGGAGATACTACGTAATTATATCAAACTTTTAAAACTTTCTGAAATCGAAGTGTTATCTTGTCTTCTGCAACGGTTTATTTTGATGCACCCTGTATATATATTTTCAATGTAAGAACAAAATATGTTGTTTTCATATTCTACACATCAGGATAAATACGAAAGGCACAAATTAGCAGAAAGAGCATAAAATAATGAAGTTAGAAACATATATTCTACATGAACGACTATAACCCTTACCTTTTCAATGAGATCACATGACGCACACCTTCTGTCAAAAATTGATTCCAATTACCACGGAGCTTTTCAATTTTGTTTTAATTTTCTTATTTCACGTAAAAATGTTGGCTGGCAACCGTCTAACAATATATTATATGTCATTATGTGCATATTGAATTGTTACTAATTGTCGTGCATTATAATCTGTTTTAGTCTATATCTTAAGAACCACTTAACATATTTTCACGAAATAAAGCTCAAACTCGAGTACAAGCACTTCTCTCATAGCGATCGCGAACCCGGGTCCCTATGGCTGAAACAAAGTACCTTATTCTCTACCATGTTTGGTACTACTTTATTCTTTTTTTCAAAATAACGCATATTTCACTGCATTTCCCTACACTGACACACCACTAGGTTGCTTGCATATGACACCCGAGGATCACATATGTGTATTTTTACGTAACACAAGGAGAAACTACGTAATTATATCAAACTTTTAAAACTTTCTGAAATCGAAGTGTTATCTTGTCTTCTGCAACGGTTTATTTTGATGCACCCTGTATATATATTTTCAATGTAAGAACAAAATATGTTGTTTTCATATTCTACACATCAGGATAGGTACGAAAGGCACAAATTAGCAGAAAGAGCATAAAATAATGAAGTTAGAAACATATATTCTACATGAACGACTATAACCCTTACCTTTTCAATGAGATCACATGACACACACCTTCTGTCAAAAATTGATTCCAATTACCACGGAGCTATTCAATTTTGTTTTAATTTTCTTATTTCACGTAAAAATGTTGGCTGGCAACCGTCTAACAATATATTATATGTCATTATGTGCATATTGAATTGTTACTAATTGTCGTGTATTATAATCTGTTTTGGTCTATATCTTAAGAACCATTTAACATATTTTCACGAAATAAAGCTCAAACTCGAGTACAAGCACTTCTCTCATAGCGATCGCGAACCCGGGTCCCTATGGCTGAAACAAAGTACCTTATTCTCTACCAGGTTTGGTACTACTTTATTCTTTTTTTCAAAATAGCGCATATTTCACTGCATTTCCCTACACTGACACACCACTAGGTTGCTTGCATATGACACCCGAGGATCACATATGTGTATTTTTACGTAACACAAGGAGATACTACGTAATTATATCAAACTTTTAAAACTTTCTGAAATCGAAGTGTTATCTTGTCTTCTGCAACGGTTTATTTTGATGCACCCTGTATATATATTTTCAATGTAAGAACAAAATATGTTGTTTTCATATTCTACACATCAGGATAGGTACGAAAGGCACAAATTAGCAGAAAGAGCATAAAATAATGAAGTTAGAAACATATATTCTACATGAACGACTATAACCCTTAACTTTTCAATGAGATCACATGACGCACACCTTCTGTCAAAAATTGATTCCAATTACCACGGAGCTATTCAATTTTGTATTAATTTTCTTATTTCACGTAAAAATGTTGGCTGGCAACCGTCTAACAATATATTATATGTCATTATGTGCATATTGAATTGTTACTAATTGTCGTGTATTATAATCTGTTTTGGTCTATATCTTAAGAACCATTTAACATATTTTCACGAAATAAAGCTCAAACTCGAGTACAAGCACTTCTCTCATAGCGATCGCGAACCCGGGTCCCTATGGCTGAAACAAAGTACCTTATTCTCTACCATGTTTGGTACTACTTTATTCTTTTTTTCAAAATAAGGCATATTTCACTGCATTTCCCTACACTGACACACCACTAGGTTGCTTGCATATGACACCCGAGGATCACATATGTGTATTTTTACGTAACACAAGGAGAAACTACGTAATTATATCAAACTTTTAAAACTTTCTGAAATCGAAGTGTTATCTTGTCTTCTGCAACGGTTTAATTTGATGCACCCTGTATATATATTTTCAATGTAAGAACAAAATATGTTGTTTTCATATTCTACACATCAGGATAGGTACGAAAGGCACAAATTAGCAGAAAGAGCATAAAATAATGAAGTTAGAAACATATATTCTACATGAACGACTATAACCCTTACCTTTTCAATGAGATCACATGACGCACACCTTCTGTCAAAAATTGATTCCAATTACCACGGAGCTATTCAATTTTGTTTTAATTTTCTTATTTCACGTAAAAATGTTGGCTGGCAACCGTCTAACAATATATTATATGTCATTATGTGCATATTGAATTGTTACTAATTGTCGTGTATCATAATCTGTTTTGGTCTATATCTTAAGAAACATTTAACATATTTTCACGAAATAAAGCTCAAACTCGAGTACAAGCACTTCTCTCATAGCGATCGCGAACCCGGGTCCTTATGGCTGAAACAAAGTACCTTATTCTCTACCATGTTTGGTACTACTTTATTCTTTTTTTCAAAATAACGCATATTTCACTGCATTTCCCTACACTGACACACCACTAGGTTGCTTGCATATGACACCCGAGGATCACACATGTATATTTTTACGTAACACAAAGAGAAACTACCTAATTATATCAAACTTTTAAAACTTTCTGAAATCGAAGTGTTATCTTGTCTTCTGCAACGGTTTATTTTGATGCACCCTGTATATATATTTTCAATGTAAGAACAAAATATGTTGTTTTCATATTCTACACATCAGGATAGGTACGAAAGGCACAAATTAGCAGAAAGAGCATAAAATAATGAAGTTAGAAACATATATTCTACATGAACGACTATAACCCTTACCTTTTCAATGAGATCACATGACACACACCTTCTGTCAAAAATTGATTCCAATTACCACGGAGCTATTCAATTTTGTTTTAATTTTCTTATTTCACGTAAAAATGTTGGCTGGCAACCGTCTAACAATATATTATATGTCATTATGTGCATATTGAATTGTTACTAATTGTCGTGTATTATAATCTGTTTTGGTCTATATCTTAAGAACCATTTAACATATTTTCACGAAATAAAGCTCAAACTCGAGTACAAGCACTTCTCTCATAGCGATCGCGAACCCGGGTCCCTATGGCTGAAACAAAGTACCTTATTCTCTACCATGTTTGGTACTACTTTATTCTTTTTTTCAAAATAACGCATATTTCACTGCATTTCCCTACACTGACACACCACTAGGTTGCTTGCATATGACACCCGAGGATCACATATGTGTATTTTTACGTAACACAAGGAGAAACTACGTAATTATATCAAACTTTTAAAACTTTCTGAAATCGAAGTGTTATCTTGTCTTCTGCAACGGTTTAATTTGATGCACCCTGTATATATATTTTCAATGTAAGAACAAAATATGTTGTTTTCATATTCTACACATCAGGATAGGTACGAAAGGCACAAATTAGCAGAAAGAGCATAAAATAATGAAGTTAGAAACATATATTCTACATGAACGACTATAACCCTTACCTTTTCAATGAGATCACATGACGCACACCTTCTGTCAAAAATTGATTCCAATTACCACGGAGCTATTCAATTTTGTTTTAATTTTCTTATTTCACGTAAAAATGTTGGCTGGCAACCGTCTAACAATATATTATATGTCATTATGTGCATATTGAATTGTTACTAATTGTCGTGTATCATAATCTGTTTTGGTCTATATCTTAAGAAACATTTAACATATTTTCACGAAATAAAGCTCAAACTCGAGTACAAGCACTTCTCTCATAGCGATCGCGAACCCGGGTCCTTATGGCTGAAACAAAGTACCTTATTCTCTACCATGTTTGGTGCTACTTTATTCTTTTTTTCAAAATAACGCATATTTCACTGCATTTCCCTACACTGACACACCACTAGGTTGCTTGCATATGACACCCGAGGATCACACATGTATATTTTTACGTAACACAAAGAGAAACTACCTAATTATATCAAACTTTTAAAACTTTCTGAAATCGAAGTGTTATCTTGTCTTCTGCAACGGTTTATTTTGATGCACCCTGTATATATATTTTCAATGTAAGAACAAAATATGTTGTTTTCATATTCTACACATCAGGATAGGTACGAAAGGCACAAATTAGCAGAAAGAGCATAAAATAATGAAGTTAGAAACATATTCTACATGAACGACTATAACCCTTACCTTTTCAATGAGATCACATGACACACACCTTCTGTCAAAAATTGATTCCGATTACCACGGAGCTATTCAATTTTGTTTTAATTTTCTTATTTCACGTAAAAATGTTGGCTGGCAACCGTCTAACAATATATTATATGTCATTATGTGCATATTGAATTGTTACTAATTGTCGTGTATTATAATCTGTTTTGGTCTATATCTTAAGAACCATTTAACATATTTTCACGAAATAAAGCTCAAACTCGAGTACAAGCACTTCTCTCATAGCGATCGCGAACCCGGGTCCCTATGGCTGAAACAAAGTACCTTATTCTCTACCAGGTTTGGTACTACTTTATTCTTTTTTTCAAAATAACGCATATTTCACTGCATTTCCCTACACTGACACACCACTAGGTTGCTTGCATATGACACCCGAGGATCACATATGTGTATTTTTACGTAACACAAGGAGATACTACGTAATTATATCAAACTTTTAAAACTTTCTGAAATCGAAGTGTTATCTTGTCTTCTGCAACGGTTTATTTTGATGCACCCTGTATATATATTTTCAATGTAAGAACAAAATATGTTGTTTTCATATTCTACACATCAGGATAAATACGAAAGGCACAAATTAGCAGAAAGAGCATAAAATAATGAAGTTAGAAACATATATTCTACATGAACGACTATAACCCTTACCTTTTCAATGAGATCACATGACGCACACCTTCTGTCAAAAATTGATTCCAATTACCACGGAGCTTTTCAATTTTGTTTTAATTTTCTTATTTCACGTAAAAATGTTGGCTGGCAACCGTCTAACAATATATTATATGTCATTATGTGCATATTGAATTGTTACTAATTGTCGTGCATTATAATCTGTTTTAGTCTATATCTTAAGAACCACTTAACATATTTTCACGAAATAAAGCTCAAACTCGAGTACAAGCACTTCTCTCATAGCGATCGCGAACCCGGGTCCCCATGGCTGAAACAAAGTACCTTATTCTCTACCATGTTTGGTACTACTTTATTCTTTTTTTCAAAATAACGCATATTTCACTGCATTTCCCTACACTGACACACCACTAGGTTGCTTGCATATGACACCCGAGGATCACATATGTGTATTTTTACGTAACACAAGGAGAAACTACGTAATTATATCAAACTTTTAAAACTTTCTGAAATCGAAGTGTTATCTTGTCTTCTGCAACGGTTTAATTTGATGCACCCTGTATATATATTTTCAATGTAAGAACAAAATATGTTGTTTTCATATTCTACACATCAGGATAGGTACGAAAGGCACAAATTAGCAGAAAGAGCATAAAATAATGAAGTTAGAAACATATATTCTACATGAACGACTATAACCCTTACCTTTTCAATGAGATCACATGACGCACACCTTCTGTCAAAAATTGATTCCAATTACCACGGAGCTATTCAATTTTGTTTTAATTTTCTTATTTCACGTAAAAATGTTGGCTGGCAACCGTCTAACAATATATTATATGTCATTATGTGCATATTGAATTGTTACTAATTGTCGTGTATCATAATCTGTTTTGGTCTATATCTTAAGAAACATTTAACATATTTTCACGAAATAAAGCTCAAACTCGAGTACAAGCACTTCTCTCATAGCGATCGCGAACCCGGGTCCTTATGGCTGAAACAAAGTACCTTATTCTCTACCATGTTTGGTGCTACTTTATTCTTTTTTTCAAAATAACGCATATTTCACTGCATTTCCCTACACTGACACACCACTAGGTTGCTTGCATATGACACCCGAGGATCACACATGTATATTTTTACGTAACACAAAGAGAAACTACCTAATTATATCAAACTTTTAAAACTTTCTGAAATCGAAGTGTTATCTTGTCTTCTGCAACGGTTTATTTTGATGCACCCTGTATATATATTTTCAATGTAAGAACAAAATATGTTGTTTTCATATTCTACACATCAGGATAGGTACGAAAGGCACAAATTAGCAGAAAGAGCATAAAATAATGAAGTTAGAAACATATTCTACATGAACGACTATAACCCTTACCTTTTCAATGAGATCACATGACACACACCTTCTGTCAAAAATTGATTCCGATTACCACGGAGCTATTCAATTTTGTTTTAATTTTCTTATTTCACGTAAAAATGTTGGCTGGCAACCGTCTAACAATATATTATATGTCATTATGTGCATATTGAATTGTTACTAATTGTCGTGTATTATAATCTGTTTTGGTCTATATCTTAAGAACCATTTAACATATTTTCACGAAATAAAGCTCAAACTCGAGTACAAGCACTTCTCTCATAGCGATCGCGAACCCGGGTCCCTATGGCTGAAACAAAGTACCTTATTCTCTACCAGGTTTGGTACTACTTTATTCTTTTTTTCAAAATAACGCATATTTCACTGCATTTCCCTACACTGACACACCACTAGGTTGCTTGCATATGACACCCGAGGATCACATATGTGTATTTTTACGTAACACAAGGAGATACTACGTAATTATATCAAACTTTTAAAACTTTCTGAAATCGAAGTGTTATCTTGTCTTCTGCAACGGTTTATTTTGATGCACCCTGTATATATATTTTCAATGTAAGAACAAAATATGTTGTTTTCATATTCTACACATCAGGATAAATACGAAAGGCACAAATTAGCAGAAAGAGCATAAAATAATGAAGTTAGAAACATATATTCTACATGAACGACTATAACCCTTACCTTTTCAATGAGATCACATGACGCACACCTTCTGTCAAAAATTGATTCCAATTACCACGGAGCTTTTCAATTTTGTTTTAATTTTCTTATTTCACGTAAAAATGTTGGCTGGCAACCGTCTAACAATATATTATATGTCATTATGTGCATATTGAATTGTTACTAATTGTCGTGCATTATAATCTGTTTTAGTCTATATCTTAAGAACCACTTAACATATTTTCACGAAATAAAGCTCAAACTCGAGTACAAGCACTTCTCTCATAGCGATCGCGAACCCGGGTCCCCATGGCTGAAACAAAGTACCTTATTCTCTACCATGTTTGGTACTACTTTATTCTTTTTTTCAAAATTACGCATATTTCACTGCATTTCCCTACACTGACACACCACTAGGTTGCTTGCATATGACACCCGAGGATCACATATGTGTATTTTTACGTAACACAAGGAGAAACTACGTAATTATATCAAACTTTTAAAACTTTCTGAAATCGAAGTGTTATCTTGTCTTCTGCAACGGTTTATTTTGATGCACCCTGTATATATATTTTCAATGTAAGAACAAAATATGTTGTTTTCATATTCTACACATCAGGATAGGTAGGAAAGGCACAAATTAGCAGAAAGAGCATAAAATAATGAAGTTAGAAACATATATTCTACATGAACGACTATAACCCTTACCTTTTCAATGAGATCACATGACACACACCTTCTGTCAAAAATTGATTCCAATTACCACGGAGCTATTCAATTTTGTTTTAATTTTCTTATTTCACGTAAAAATGTTGGCTGGCAACCGTCTAACAATATATTATATGTCATTATGTGCATATTGAATTGTTACTAATTGTCGTGTATTATAATCTGTTTTGGTCTATATCTTAAGAACCATTTAACATATTTTCACGAAATAAAGCTCAAACTCGAGTACAAGCACTTCTCTCATAGCGATCGCGAACCCGGGTCCCTATGGCTGAAACAAAGTACCTTATTCTCTACCAGGTTTGGTACTACTTTATTCTTTTTTTCAAAATAGCGCATATTTCACTGCATTTCCCTACACTGACACACCACTAGGTTGCTTGCATATGACACCCGAGGATCACATATGTGTATTTTTACGTAACACAAGGAGATACTACGTAATTATATCAAACTTTTAAAACTTTCTGAAATCGAAGTGTTATCTTGTCTTCTGCAACGGTTTATTTTGATGCACCCTGTATATATATTTTCAATGTAAGAACAAAATATGTTGTTTTCATATTCTACACATCAGGATAGGTACGAAAGGCACAAATTAGCAGAAAGAGCATAAAATAATGAAGTTAGAAACATATATTCTACATGAACAACTATAACCCTTAACTTTTCAATGAGATCACATGACGCACACCTTCTGTCAAAAATTGATTCCAATTACCACGGAGCTATTCAATTTTGTATTAATTTTCTTATTTCACGTAAAAATGTTGGCTGGCAACCGTCTAACAATATATTATATGTCATTATGTGCATATTGAATTGTTACTAATTGTCGTGTATTATAATCTGTTTTGGTCTATATCTTAAGAACCATTTAACATATTTTCACGAAATAAAGCTCAAACTCGAGTACAAGCACTTCTCTCATAGCGATCGCGAACCCGGGTCCCTATGGCTGAAACAAAGTACCTTATTCTCTACCATGTTTGGTACTACTTTATTCTTTTTTTCAAAATAAGGCATATTTCACTGCATTTCCCTACACTGACACACCACTAGGTTGCTTGCATATGACACCCGAGGATCACATATGTGTATTTTTACGTAACACAAGGAGAAACTACGTAATTATATCAAACTTTTAAAACTTTCTGAAATCGAAGTGTTATCTTGTCTTCTGCAACGGTTTAATTTGATGCACCCTGTATATATATTTTCAATGTAAGAACAAAATATGTTGTTTTCATATTCTACACATCAGGATAGGTACGAAAGGCACAAATTAGCAGAAAGAGCATAAAATAATGAAGTTAGAAACATATATTCTACATGAACGACTATAACCCTTACCTTTTCAATGAGATCACATGACGCACACCTTCTGTCAAAAATTGATTCCAATTACCACGGAGCTATTCAATTTTGTTTTAATTTTCTTATTTCACGTAAAAATGTTGGCTGGCAACCGTCTAACAATATATTATATGTCATTATGTGCATATTGAATTGTTACTAATTGTCGTGTATCATAATCTGTTTTGGTCTATATCTTAAGAAACATTTAACATATTTTCACGAAATAAAGCTCAAACTCGAGTACAAGCACTTCTCTCATAGCGATCGCGAACCCGGGTCCTTATGGCTGAAACAAAGTACCTTATTCTCTACCATGTTTGGTACTACTTTATTCTTTTTTTCAAAATAACGCATATTTCACTGCATTTCCCTACACTGACACACCACTAGGTTGCTTGCATATGACACCCGAGGATCACACATGTATATTTTTACGTAACACAAAGAGAAACTACCTAATTATATCAAACTTTTAAAACTTTCTGAAATCGAAGTGTTATCTTGTCTTCTGCAACGGTTTATTTTGATGCACCCTGTATATATATTTTCAATGTAAGAACAAAATATGTTGTTTTCATATTCTACACATCAGGATAGGTACGAAAGGCACAAATTAGCAGAAAGAGCATAAAATAATGAAGTTAGAAACATATATTCTACATGAACGACTATAACCCTTACCTTTTCAATGAGATCACATGACACACACCTTCTGTCAAAAATTGATTCCAATTACCACGGAGCTATTCAATTTTGTTTTAATTTTCTTATTTCACGTAAAAATGTTGGCTGGCAACCGTCTAACAATATATTATATGTCATTATGTGCATATTGAATTGTTACTAATTGTCGTGTATTATAATCTGTTTTGGTCTATATCTTAAGAACCATTTAACATATTTTCACGAAATAAAGCTCAAACTCGAGTACAAGCACTTCTCTCATAGCGATCGCGAACCCGGGTCCCTATGGCTGAAACAAAGTACCTTATTCTCTACCAGGTTTGGTACTACTTTATTCTTTTTTTCAAAATAACGCATATTTCACTGCATTTCCCTACACTGACACACCACTAGGTTGCTTGCATATGACACCCGAGGATCACATATGTGTATTTTTACGTAACACAAGGAGATACTACGTAATTATATCAAACTTTTAAAACTTTCTGAAATCGAAGTGTTATCTTGTCTTCTGCAACGGTTTATTTTGATGCACCCTGTATATATATTTTCAATGTAAGAACAAAATATGTTGTTTTCATATTCTACACATCAGGATAGGTACGAAAGGCACAAATTAGCAGAAAGAGCATAAAATAATGAAGTTAGAAACATATATTCTACATGAACGACTATAACCCTTACCTTTTCAATGAGATCACATGACGCACACCTTCTGTCAAAAATTGATTCCAATTACCACGGAGCTATTCAATTTTGTATTAATTTTCTTATTTCACGTAAAAATGTTGGCTGGCAACCGTCTAACAATATATTATATGTCATTATGTGCATATTGAATTGTTACTAATTGTCGTGTATTATAATCTGTTTTGGTCTATATCTTAAGAACCATTTAACATATTTTCACGAAATAAAGCTCAAACTCGAGTACAAGCACTTCTCTCATAGCGATCGCGAACCCGGGTCCCTATGGCTGAAACAAAGTACGTTATTCTCTACCATGTTTGGTACTACTTTATTCTTTCTTTCAAAATAACGCATATTTCACTGCATTTCCCTACACTGACACACCACTAGGTTGCTTGCATATGACACCCGAGGATCACATATGTGTATTTTTACGTAACACAAGGAGAAACTACGTAATTATATCAAACTTTTAAAACTTTCTGAAATCGAAGTGTTATCTTGTCTTCTGCAACGGTTTAATTTGATGCACCCTGTATATATATTTTCAATGTAAGAACAAAATATGTTGTTTTCATATTCTACACATCAGGATAGGTACGAAAGGCACAAATTAGCAGAAAGAGCATAAAATAATGAAGTTAGAAACATATATTCTACATGAACGACTATAACCCTTACCTTTTCAATGAGATCACATGACGCACACCTTCTGTCAAAAATTGATTCCAATTACCACGGAGCTATTCAATTTTGTTTTAATTTTCTTATTTCACGTAAAAATGTTGGCTGGCAACCGTCTAACAATATATTATATTTCATTATGTGCATATTGAATTGTTACTAATTGTCGTGTATCATAATCTGTTTTGGTCTATATCTTAAGAAACATTTAACATATTTTCACGAAATAAAGCTCAAACTCGAGTACAAGCACTTCTCTCATAGCGATCGCGAACCCGGGTTCCTTATGGCTGAAACAAAGTACCTTATTCTCTACCATGTTTGGTGCTACTTTATTCTTTTTTTCAAAATAACGCATATTTCACTGCATTTCCCTACACTGACACACCACTAGGTTGCTTGCATATGACACCCGAGGATCACACATGTATATTTTTACGTAACACAAAGAGAAACTACCTAATTATATCAAACTTTTAAAACTTTCTGAAATCGAAGTGTTATCTTGTCTTCTGCAACGGTTTATTTTGATGCACCCTGTATATATATTTTCAATGTAAGAACAAAATATGTTGTTTTCATATTCTACACATCAGGATAGGTACGAAAGGCACAAATTAGCAGAAAGAGCATAAAATAATGAAGTTAGAAACATATATTCTACATGAACGACTATAACCCTTACCTTTTCAATGAGATCACATGACACACACCTTCTGTCAAAAATTGATTCCAATTACCACGGAGCTATTCAATTTTGTTTTAATTTTCTTATTTCACGTAAAAATGTTGGCTGGCAACCGTCTAACAATATATTATATGTCATTATGTGCATATTGAATTGTTACTAATTGTCGTGTATTATAATCTGTTTTGGTCTATATCTTAAGAAACATTTAACATATTTTCACGAAATAAAGCTCAAACTCGAGTACAAGCACTTCTCTCATAGCGATCGCGAACCCGGGTCCCTATGGCTGAAACAAAGTACCTTATTCTCTACCAGGTTTGGTACTACTTTATTCTTTTTTTCAAAATAACGCATATTTCACTGCATTTCCCTACACTGACACACCACTAGGTTGCTTGCATATGACACCCGAGGATCACATATGTGTATTTTTACGTAACACAAGGAGATACTACGTAATTATATCAAACTTTTAAAACTTTCTGAAATCGAAGTGTTATCTTGTCTTCTGCAACGGTTTATTTTGATGCACCCTGTATATATATTTTCAATGTAAGAACAAAATATGTTGTTTTCATATTCTACACATCAGGATAAATACGAAAGGCACAAATTAGCAGAAAGAGCATAAAATAATGAAGTTAGAAACATATATTCTACATGAACGACTATAACCCTTACCTTTTCAATGAGATCACATGACGCACACCTTCTGTCAAAAATTGATTCCAATTACCACGGAGCTTTTCAATTTTGTTTTAATTTTCTTATTTCACGTAAAAATGTTGGCTGGCAACCGTCTAACAATATATTATATGTCATTATGTGCATATTGAATTGTTACTAATTGTCGTGCATTATAATCTGTTTTAGTCTATATCTTAAGAACCACTTAACATATTTTCACGAAATAAAGCTCAAACTCGAGTAGAAGCACTTCTCTCATAGCGATCGCGAACCCGGGTCCCCATGGCTGAAACAAAGTACCTTATTCTCTACCATGTTTGGTACTACTTTATTTTTTTTTTTCAAAATAACGCATATTTCACTGCATTTCCCTACACTGACACACCACTAGGTTGCTTGCATATGACACCCGAGGATCACATATGTGTATTTTTACGTAACACAAGGAGAAACTACGTAATTATATCAAACTTTTAAAACTTTCTGAAATCGAAGTGTTATCTTGTCTTCTGCAACGGTTTATTTTGATGCACCCTGTATATATATTTTCAATGTAAGAACAAAATATGTTGTTTTCATATTCTACACATCAGGATAGGTACGAAAGGCACAAATTAGCAGAAAGAGCATAAAATAATGAAGTTAGAAACATATATTCTACATGAACGACTATAACCCTTACCTTTTCAATGAGATCACATGACACACACCTTCTGTCAAAAATTGATTCCAATTACCACGGAGCTATTCAATTTTGTTTTAATTTTCTTATTTCACGTAAAAATGTTGGCTGGCAACCGTCTAACAATATATTATATGTCATTATGTGCATATTGAATTGTTACTAATTGTCGTGTATTATAATCTGTTTTGGTCTATATCTTAAGAACCATTTAACATATTTTCACGAAATAAAGCTCAAACTCGAGTACAAGCACTTCTCTCATAGCGATCGCGAACCCGGGTCCCTATGGCTGAAACAAAGTACCTTATTCTCTACCAGGTTTGGTACTACTTTATTCTTTTTTTCAAAATAACGCATATTTCACTGCATTTCCCTACACTGACACACCACTAGGTTGCTTGCATATGACACCCGAGGATCACATATGTGTATTTTTACGTAACACAAGGAGATACTACGTAATTATATCAAACTTTTAAAACTTTCTGAAATCGAAGTGTTATCTTGTCTTCTGCAACGGTTTATTTTGATGCACCCTGTATATATATTTTCAATGTAAGAACAAAATATGTTGTTTTCATATTCTACACATCAGGATAGGTACGAAAGGCACAAATTAGCAGAAAGAGCATAAAATAATGAAGTTAGAAACATATATTCTACATGAACGACTATAACCCTTAACTTTTCAATGAGATCACATGACGCACACCTTCTGTCAAAAATTGATTCCAATTACCACGGAGCTATTCAATTTTGTATTAATTTTCTTATTTCACGTAAAAATGTTGGCTGGCAACCGTCTAACAATATATTATATGTCATTATGTGCATATTGAATTGTTACTAATTGTCGTGTATTATAATCTGTTTTGGTCTATATCTTAAGAACCATTTAACATATTTTCACGAAATAAAGCTCAAACTCGAGTACAAGCACTTCTCTCATAGCGATCGCGAACCCGGGTCCCTATGGCTGAAACAAAGTACCTTATTCTCTACCATGTTTGGTACTACTTTATTCTTTTTTTCAAAATAAGGCATATTTCACTGCATTTCCCTACACTGACACACCACTAGGTTGCTTGCATATGACACCCGAGGATCACATATGTGTATTTTTACGTAACACAAGGAGAAACTACGTAATTATATCAAACTTTTAAAACTTTCTGAAATCGAAGTGTTATCTTGTCTTCTGCAACGGTTTAATTTGATGCACCCTGTATATATATTTTCAATGTAAGAACAAAATATGTTGTTTTCATATTCTACACATCAGGATAGGTACGAAAGGCACAAATTAGCAGAAAGAGCATAAAATAATGAAGTTAGAAACATATATTCTACATGAACGACTATAACCCTTACCTTTTCAATGAGATCACATGACGCACACCTTCTGTCAAAAATTGATTCCAATAACCACGGAGCTATTCAATTTTGTTTTAATTTTCTTATTTCACGTAAAAATGTTGGCTGGCAACCGTCTAACAATATATTATATGTCATTATGTGCATATTGAATTGTTACTAATTGTCGTGTATCATAATCTGTTTTGGTCTATATCTTAAGAAACATTTAACATATTTTCACGAAATAAAGCTCAAACTCGAGTACAAGCACTTCTCTCATAGCGATCGCGAACCCGGGTCCTTATGGCTGAAACAAAGTACCTTATTCTCTACCATGTTTGGTACTACTTTATTCTTTTTTTCAAAATAACGCATATTTCACTGCATTTCCCTACACTGACACACCACTAGGTTGCTTGCATATGACACCCGAGGATCACACATGTATATTTTTACATAACACAAAGAGAAACTACCTAATTATATCAAACTTTTAAAACTTTCTGAAATCGAAGTGTTATCTTGTCTTCTGCAACGGTTTATTTTGATGCACCCTGTATATATATTTTCAATGTAAGAACAAAATATGTTGTTTTCATATTCTACACATCAGGATAGGTACGAAAGGCACAAATTAGCAGAAAGAGCATAAAATAATGAAGTTAGAAACATATATTCTACATGAACGACTATAACCCTTACCTTTTCAATGAGATCACATGACACACACCTTCTGTCAAAAATTGATTCCAATTACCACGGAGCTATTCAATTTTGTTTTAATTTTCTTATTTCACGTAAAAATGTTGGCTGGCAACCGTCTAACAATATATTATATGTCATTATGTGCATATTGAATTGTTACTAATTGTCGTGTATTATAATCTGTTTTGGTCTATATCTTAAGAACCATTTAACATATTTTCACGAAATAAAGCTCAAACTCGAGTACAAGCACTTCTCTCATAGCGATCGCGAACCCGGGTCCCTATGGCTGAAACAAAGTACGTTATTCTCTACCATGTTTGGTACTACTTTATTCTTTTTTTCAAAATAACGCATATTTCACTGCATTTCCCTACACTGACACACCACTAGGTTGCTTGCATATGACACCCGAGGATCACATATGTGTATTTTTACGTAACACAAGGAGAAACTACGTAATTATATCAAACTTTTAAAACTTTCTGAAATCGAAGTGTTATCTTGTCTTCTGCAACGGTTTAATTTGATGCACCCTGTATATATATTTTCAATGTAAGAACAAAATATGTTGTTTTCATATTCTACACATCAGGATAGGTACGAAAGGCACAAATTAGCAGAAAGAGCATAAAATAATGAAGTTAGAAACATATATTCTACATGAACGACTATAACCCTTACCTTTTCAATGAGATCACATGACGCACACCTTCTGTCAAAAATTGATTCCAATTACCACGGAGCTATTCAATTTTGTTTTAATTTTCTTATTTCACGTAAAAATGTTGGCTGGCAACCGTCTAACAATATATTATATTTCATTATGTGCATATTGAATTGTTACTAATTGTCGTGTATCATAATCTGTTTTGGTCTATATCTTAAGAAACATTTAACATATTTTCACGAAATAAAGCTCAAACTCGAGTACAAGCACTTCTCTCATAGCGATCGCGAACCCGGGTCCTTATGGCTGAAACAAAGTACCTTATTCTCTACCATGTTTGGTGCTACTTTATTCTTTTTTTCAAAATAACGCATATTTCACTGCATTTCCCTACACTGACACACCACTAGGTTGCTTGCATATGACACCCGAGGATCACACATGTATATTTTTACGTAACACAAAGAGAAACTACCTAATTATATCAAACTTTTAAAACTTTCTGAAATCGAAGTGTTATCTTGTCTTCTGCAACGGTTTATTTTGATGCACCCTGTATATATATTTTCAATGTAAGAACAAAATATGTTGTTTTCATATTCTACACATCAGGATAGGTACGAAAGGCACAAATTAGCAGAAAGAGCATAAAATAATGAAGTTAGAAACATATATTCTACATGAACGACTATAAGCCTTACCTTTTCAATGAGATCACATGACGCACACCTTCTGTCAAAAATTGATTCCAATTACCACGGAGCTATTCAATTTTGTTTTAATTTTCTTATTTCACGTAAAAATGTTGGCTGGCAACCGTCTAACAATATATTATATGTCATTATGTGCATATTGAATTGTTACTAATTGTCGTGTATCATAATCTGTTTTGGTCTATATCTTAAGAAACATTTAACATATTTTCACGAAATAAAGCTCAAACTCGAGTACAAGCACTTCTCTCATAGCGATAGCGAACCCGGGTCCTTATGGCTGAAACAAAGTACCTTATTCTCTACCATGTTTGGTGCTACTTTATTCTTTTTTTCAAAATAACGCATATTTCACTGCATTTCCCTACACTGACACACCACTAGGTTGCTTGCATATGACACCCGAGGATCACACATGTATATTTTTACGTAACACAAAGAGAAACTACCGAATTATATCAAACTTTTAAAACTTTCTGAAATCGAAGTGTTATCTTGTCTTCTGCAACGGTTTATTTTGATGCACCCTGTATATATATTTTCAATGTAAGAACAAAATATGTTGTTTTCATATTCTACACATCAGGATAGGTAAGAAAGGCACAAATTAGCAGAAAGAGCATAAAATAATGAAGTTAGAAACATATATTCTACATGAACGACTATAACCCTTACCTTTTCAATGAGATCACATGACACACACCTTCTGTCAAAAATTGATTCCAATTACCACGGAGCTATTCAATTTTGTTTTAATTTTCTTATTTCACGTAAAAATGTTGGCTGGCAACCGTCTAACAATATATTATATGTCATTATGTGCATATTGAATTGTTACTAATTGTCGTGTATTATAATCTGTTTTGGTCTATATCTTAAGAACCATTTAACATATTTTCACGAAATAAAGCTCAAACTCGAGTACAAGCACTTCTCTCATAGCGATCGCGAACCCGGGTCCCTATGGCTGAAACAAAGTACCTTATTCTCTACCAGGTTTGGTACTACTTTATTCTTTTTTTCAAAATAACGCATATTTCACTGCATTTCCCTACATTGACACACCACTAGGTTGCTTGCATATGACACCCGAGGATCACATATGTGTATTTTTACGTAACACAAGGAGATACTACGTAATTATATCAAACTTTTAAAACTTTCTGAAATCGAAGTGTTATCTTGTCTTCTGCAACGCTTTATTTTGATGCACCCTGTATATATATTTTCAATGTAAGAACAAAATATGTTGTTTTCATATTCTACACATCAGGATAGGTACGAAAGGCACAAATTAGCAGAAAGAGCATAAAATAATGAAGTTAGAAACATATATTCTACATGAACGACTATAACGCTTACCTTTTCAATGAGATCACATGACGCACACCTTCTGTCAAAAATTGATTCCAATTACCACGGAGCTATTCAATTTTGTATTAATTTTCTTATTTCACGTAAAAATGTTGGCTGCCAACCGTCTAACAATATATTATATGTCATTATGTGCATATTGAATTGTTACTAATTGTCGTGTATTATAATCTGTTTTGGTCTATATCTTAAGAACCATTTAACATATTTTCACGAAATAAAGCTCAAACTCGAGTACAAGCACTTCTCTCATAGCGATCGCGAACCCGGGTCCCTATGGCTGAAACAAAGTACCTTATTCTCTACCATGTTTGGTGCTACTTTATTCATTTTTTCAAAATAACGTATATTTCACTGCATTTCCCTACACTGACACACCAATAGGTTGCTTGCATATGACACCCGAGGATCACATATGTATATTTTTACGTAACACAAAGAGAAACTACCTAATTATATCAAACTTTTAAAACTTTCTGAAATCGAAGTGTTATCTTATCTTCTGCAACGGTTTATTTTGATGCACCCTGTATATATATTTTCAATGTAAGAACAAAATATGTTGTTTTCATATTCTACACATCAGGATAGGTACGAAAGGCACAAATTAGCAGAAAGAGCATAAAATAATGAAGTTAGAAACATATATTCTACATGAACGACTATAAGCCTTACCTTTTCAATGAGATCACATGACGCACACCTTCTGTCAAAAATTGATTCCAATTACCACGGAGCTATTCAATTTTGTTTTAATTTTCTTATTTCACGTAAAAATGTTGGCTGGCAACCGTCTAACAATATATTATATGTCATTATGTGCATATTGAATTGTTACTAATTGTCGTGTATTATAATCTGTTTTGGTCTATATCTTAAGAACCATTTAACATATTTTCACGAAATAAAGCTCAAACTCGAGTACAAGCACTTCTCTCATAGCGATCGCGAACCCGGGTCCTTATGGCTGAAACAAAGTACCTTATTCTCTACCATGTTTGGTGCTACTTTATTCTTTTTTTAAAAATAACGCATATTTCACTGCATTTCCCTACACTGACACACCACTAGGTTGCTTGCATATGACACCCGAGGATCACACATGTATATTTTTACGTAACACAAAGAGAAACTACCTAATTATATCAAACTTTTAAAACTTTCTGAAATCGAAGTGTTATCTTGTCTTCTGCAACGGTTTATTTTGATGCACCCTGTATATATATTTTCAATGTAAGAACAAAATATGTTGTTTTCATATTCTACACATCAGGATAGGTACGAAAGGCACAAATTAGCAGAAAGAGCATAAAATAATGAAGTTAGAAACATATATTCTACATGAACGACTATAAGCCTTACCTTTTCAATGAGATCACATGACGCACACCTTCTGTCAAAAATTGATTCCAATTACCACGGAGCTATTCAATTTTGTTTTAATTTTCTTATTTCACGTAAAAATGTTGGCTGGCAACCGTCTAACAATATATTATATGTCATTATGTGCATATTGAATTGTTACTAATTGTCGTGCATTATAATCTGTTTTAGTCTATATCTTAAGAACCACTTAACATATTTTCACGAAATAAAGCTCAAACTCGAGTACAAGCACTTCTCTCATAGCGATCGCGAACCCGGGTCCCCATGGCTGAAACAAAGTACCTTATTCTCTACCATGTTTGGTACTACTTTATTCTTTTTTTCAAAATAACGCATATTTCACTGCATTTCCCTACACTGACACACCACTAGGTTGCTTGCATATGACACCCGAGGATCACATATGTGTATTTTTACGTAACACAAGGAGAAACTACGTAATTATATCAAACTTTTAAAACTTTCTGAAATCGAAGTGTTATCTTGTCTTCTGCAACGGTTTATTTTGATGCACCCTGTATATATATTTTCAATGTAAGAACAAAATATGTTGTTTTCATATTCTACACATCAGGATAGGTACGAAAGGCACAAATTAGCAGAAAGAGCATAAAATAATGAAGTTAGAAACATATATTCTACATGAACGACTATAACCCTTACCTTTTCAATGAGATCACATGACACACACCTTCTTTCAAAAATTGATTCCAATTACCACGGAGCTATTCAATTTTGTTTTAATTTTCTTATTTCACGTAAAAATGTTGGCTGGCAACCGTCTAACAATATATTATATGTCATTATGTGCATATTGAATTGTTACTAATTGTCTTGTATTATAATCTGTTTTGGTCTATATCTTAAGAACCATTTAACATATTTTCACGAAATAAAGCTCAAACTCGAGTACAAGCACTTCTCTCATAGCGATCGCGAACCCGGGTCCCTATGGCTGAAACAAAGTACCTTATTCTCTACCAGGTTTGGTACTACTTTATTCTTTTTTTTTCAAAATAACGCATATTTCACTGCATTTCCCTACACTGACACACCACTAGGTTGCTTGCATATGACACCCGAAAATCACATATGTGTATTTTTACGTAACACAAGGAGATACTACGTAATTATATCAAACTTTTAAAACTTTCTGAAATCGAAGTGTTATCTTGTCTTCTGCAACGGTTTATTTTGATGCACCCTGTATATATATTTTCAATGTAAGAACAAAATATGTTGTTTTCATATTCTACACATCAGGATAGGTACGAAAGGCACAAATTAGCAGAAAGAGCATAAAATAATGAAGTTAGAAACATATATTCTACATGAACGACTATAACCCTTACCTTTTCAATGAGATCACATGACGCACACCTTCTGTCAAAAATTGATTCCAATTACCACGGAGCTATTCAATTTTGTTTTAATTTTCTTATTTCACGTAAAAATGTTGGATGGCAACCGTCTAACAATATATTATATGTCATTATGTGCATATTGAATTGTTACTAATTGTCGTGTATTATAATCTGTTTTGGTCTATATCTTAAGAAACATTTAACATATTTTCACGAAATAAAGCTCAAACTCGAGTACAAGCACTTCTCTCATAGCGATCGCGAACCCGGGTCCTTATGGCTGAAACAAAGTACCTTATTCTCTACCATGTTTGGTGCTACTTTATTCTTTTTTTCAAAATAACGCATATTTCACTGCATTTCCCTACACTGACACACCACTAGGTTGCTTGCATATGACACCCGAGGATCACACATGTATATTTTTACGTAACACAGAGAAACTACCTAATTATATCAAACTTTTAAAACTTTCTGAAATCGAAGTGTTATCTTGTCTTCTGCAACGGTTTATTTTGATGCACCCTGTATATATATTTTCAATGTAAGAACAAAATATGTTGTTTTCATATTCTACACATCAGGATAGGTACGAAAGGCACAAATTAGCAGAAAGAGCATAAAATAATGAAGTTAGAAACATATATTCTACATGAACGACTATAACCCTTACCTTTTCAATGAGATCACATGACGCACACCTTCTGTCAAAAATTGATTCCAATTACCACGGAGCTATTCAATTTTGTTTTAATTTTCTTATTTCACTTAAAAATGTTGGCTGGCAACCGTCTAACAATATATTATATGTCATTATGTGCATATTGAATTGTTACTAATTGTCGTGCATTATAATCTGTTTTAGTCTATATCTTAAGAACCACTTAACATATTTTCACGAAATAAAGCTCAAACTCGAGTACAAGCACTTCTCTCATAGCGGTCGCGAACCCGGGTCCCTATGGCTGAAACAAAGTACCTTATTCTCTACCATGTTTGGTACTACTTTATTCTTTTTTTCAAAATAACGCATATTTCACTGCATTTCCCTACACTGACACACCACTAGGTTGCTTGCATATGACACCCGAGGATCACATATGTGTATTTTTTCGTAACACAAGGAGAAACTACGTAATTATATCAAACTTTTAAAACTTTCTGAAATCGAGGTGTTGTCTTGTCTTCTGCAACGGTTTATTTTGATGCACCCTGTATATATATTTTCAATGTAAGAACAAAATATGTTGTTTTCATATTCTACACATCAGGATAGGTACGAAAGGCACAAATTAGCAGAAAGAGCATAAAATAATGAAGTTAGAAACATATATTCTACATGAACGACTATAACCCTTACCTTTTCAATGAGATCACATGACACACACCTTCTGTCAAAAATTGATTCCAATTACCACGGAGCTATTCAATTTTGATTTAATTTTCTTATTTCACGTAAAAATGTTGGCTGGCAACCGTCTAACAATATATTATATGTCATTATGTGCATATTGAATTGTTACTAATTGTCGTGTATTATAATCTGTTTTGGTCTATATCTTAAGAACCATTTAACATATTTTCACGAAATAAAGCTCAAACTCGAGTACAAGCACTTCTCTCATAGCGATCGCGAACCCGGGTCCCTATGGCTGAAACAAAGTACCTTATTCTCTACCAGGTTTGGTACTACTTTATTCTTTTTTTCAAAATAACGCATATTTCACTGCATTTCCCTACACTGACACACCACTAGGTTGCTTGCATATGACACCCGAGGATCACATATGTGTAGTTTTACGTAACACAAGGAGATACTACGTAATTATATCAAACTTTTAAAACTTTCTGAAATCGAAGTGTTATCTTGTCTTCTGCAGCGGTTTATTTTGATGCACCCTGTATATATATTTTCAATGTAAGAACAAAATATGTTGTTTTCATATTCTACACATCAGGATAGGTATGAAAGGCACAAATTAGCAGAAAGAGCATAAAATAATGAAGTTAGAAACATATATTCTACATGAACGACTATAACCCTTACCTTTTCAATGAGATCACATGACGCACACCTTCTGTCAAAAATTGATTCCAATTACCACGGAGCTATTCAATTTTGTTTTAATTTTCTTATTTCACGTAAAAATGTTGACTGGCAACCGTCTAACAATATATTATATGTCATTATGTGCATATTGAATTGTTACTAATTGTCGTGTATTATAATCTGTTTTGGTCTATATCTTAAGAAACATTTAACATATTTTCACGAAATAAAGCTCAAACTCGAGTACAAGCACTTCTCTCATAGCGATCGCGAACCCGGGTCCCTATGGCTGAAACAAAGTACCTTATTCTCTACCATGTTTGGTACTACTTTATTCTTTTTTTCAAAATAACGCATATTTCACTGCATTTCCCTACACTGACACACCACTAGGTTGCTTGCATATGACACCCGAGGATCACATATGTGTATTTTTACGTAACACAAGGAGATACTACGTAATTATATCAAACTTTTAAAACTTTCTGAAATCGAAGTGTTATCTTGTCTTCTGCAACGGTTTATTTTGATGCACCCTGTATATATATTTTCAATGTAAGAACAAAATATGTTGTTTTCATATTCTACACATCAGGATAGGTACGAAAGGCACAAATTAGCAGAAAGAGCATAAAATAATGAAGTTAGAAACATATATTCTACATGAACGACTATAACCCTTCCTTTTCAATGAGATCACATGACGCACACCTTCTGTCAAAAATTGATTCCAATTACCACGGAGCTATTCAATTTTGTATTAATTTTCTTATTTCACGTAAAAATGTTGGCTGGCAACCGTCTAACAATATATTATATGTCATTATGTGCATATTGAATTGTTACTAATTGTCGTGTATTATAATCTGTTTTGGTCTATATCTTAAGAACCATTTAACATATTTTCACGAAATAAAGCTCAAACTCGAGTACAAGCACTTCTCTCATAGCGATCGCGAACCCGGGTCCCTATGGCTGAAACAAAGTACCTTATTCTCTACCATGTTTGGTACTACTTTATTCTTTTTTTCAAAATAACGCATATTTCACTGCATTTCCCTACACTGACACACCACTAGGTTGCTTGCATATGACACCCGAGGATCACATATGTGTATTTTTACGTAACACAAGGAGAAACTACGTAATTATATCAAACTTTTAAAACTTTCTGAAATCGAAGTGTTATCTTGTCTTCTGCAACGGTTTATTTTGATGCACCCTGTATATATATTTTCAATGTAAGAACAAAATATGTTGTTTTCATATTCTACACATCAGGATAGGTACGAAAGGCACAAATTAGCAGAAAGAGCATAAAATAATGAAGTTAGAAACATATATTCTACATGAACGACTATAAGCCTTACCTTTTCAATGAGATCACATGACGCACACCTTCTGTCAAAAATTGATTCCAATTACCACGGAGCTATTCACTTTTGTTTTAATTTTCTTATTTCACGTAAAAATGTTGGCTGGCAACCGTCTAACAATATATTATATGTCATTATGTGCATATTGAATTGTTACTAATTGTCGTGTATTATAATCTGTTTTGGTCTATATCTTAAGAAACATTTAACATATTTTCACGAAATAAAGCTCAAACTCGAGTACAAGCACTTCTCTCATAGCGATCGCGAACCCGGGTCCTTATGGCTGAAACAAAGTACCTTATTCTCTACCATGTTTGGTGCTACTTTATTCTTTTTTTCAAAATAACGCATATTTCACTGCATTTCCCTACACTGACACACCACTAGGTTGCTTGCATATGACACCCGAGGATCACACATGTATATTTTTACGTAACACAAAGAGAAACTACCTAATTATATCAAACTTTTAAAACTTTCTGAAATCGAAGTGTTATCTTGTCTTCTGCAACGGTTTATTTTGATGCACCCTGTATATATATTTTCAATGTAAGAACAAAATATGTTGTTTTCATATTCTACACATCAGGATAGGTACGAAAGGCACAAATTAGCAGAAAGAGCATAAAATAATGAAGTTAGAAACATATATTCTACATGAACGACTATAACCCTTACCTTTTCAATGAGATCACATGACGCACACCTTCTGTCAAAAATTGATTCCAATTACCACGGAGCTATTCAATTTTGTTTTAATTTTCTTATTTCACGTAAAAATGTTGGCTGGCAACCGTCTAACAATATATTATATGTCATTATGTGCATATTGAATTGTTACTAATTGTCGTGCATTATAATCTGTTTTAGTCTATATCTTAAGAACCACTTAACATATTTTCACGAAATAAAGCTCAAACTCGAGTACAAGCACTTCTCTCATAGCGATCGCGAACCCGGGTCCCCATGGCTGAAACAAAGTACCTTATTCTCTACCATGTTTGGTACTACTTTATTCTTTTTTTCAAAATAACGCATATTTCACTGCATTTAACTACACTGACACACCACTAGGTTGCTTGCATATGACACCCGAGGATCACATATGTGTATTTTTACGTAACACAAGGAGAAACTACGTAATTATATCAAACTTTTAAAACTTTCTGAAATCGCAGTGTTATCTTGTCTTCTGCAACGGTTTATTTTGATGCACCCTGTATATATATTTTCAATGTAAGAACAAAATATGTTGTTTTCATATTCTACACATCAGGATAGGTACGAAAGGCACAAATTAGCAGAAAGAGCATAAAATAATGAAGTTAGAAACATATATTCTACATGAACGACTATAACCCTTACCTTTTCAATGAGATCACATGACGCACACCTTCTGTCAAAAATTGATTCCAATTACCACGGAGCTATTCAATTTTGTTTTAATTTTCTTATTTCACGTAAAAATGTTGGCTGGCAACCGTCTAACAATATATTATATGTCATTATGTGCATATTGAATTGTTACTAATTGTCGTGTATTATAATCTGTTTTGGTCTATATCTTAAGAAACATTGAACATATTTTCACGAAATAAAGCTCAAACTCGAGTACAAGCACTTCTCTCATAGCGATCGCGAACCCGGGTCCTTATGGCTGAAACAAAGTACCTTATTCTCTACCATGTTTGGTGCTACTTTATTCTTTTTTTCAAAATAACGCATATTTCACTGCATTTCCCTACACTGACACACCACTAGGTTGCTTGCATATGACACCCGAGGATCACACATGTATATTTTTACGTAACACAAAGAGAAACTACCTAATTATATCAAACTTTTAAAACTTTCTGAAATCGAAGTGTTATCTTGTCTTCTGCAACGGTTTATTTTGATGCACCCTGTATATATATTTTCAATGTAAGAACAAAATATGTTGTTTTCATATTCTACACATCAGGATAGGTACGAAAGGCACAAATTAGCAGAAAGAGCATAAAATAATGAAGTTAGAAACATATATTCTACATGAACGACTATAACCCTTACCTTTTCAATGAGATCACATGACGCACACCTTCTGTCAAAAATTGATTCCAATTACCACGGAGCTATTCAATTTTGTTTTAATTTTCTTATTTCACGTAAAAATGTTGGCTGGCAACCGTCTAACAATATATTATATGTCATTATGTGCATATTGAATTGTTACTAATTGTCGTGCATTATAATCTGTTTTAGTCTATATCTTAAGAACCACTTAACATATTTTCACGAAATAAAGCTCAAACTCGAGTACAAGCACTTCTCTCATAGCGATCGCGAACCCGGGTCCCCATGGCTGAAACAAAGTACCTTATTCTCTACCATGTTTGGTACTACTTTATTCTTTTTTTCAAAATAACGCATATTTCACTGCATTTAACTACACTGACACACCACTAGGTTGCTTGCATATGACACCCGAGGATCACATATGTGTATTTTTACGTAACACAAGGAGAAACTACGTAATTATATCAAACTTTTAAAACTTTCTGAAATCGCAGTGTTATCTTGTCTTCTGCAACGGTTTATTTTGATGCACCCTGTATATATATTTTCAATGTAAGAACAAAATATGTTGTTTTCATATTCTACACATCAGGATAGGTACGAAAGGCACAAATTAGCAGAAAGAGCATAAAATAATGAAGTTAGAAACATATATTCTACATGAACGACTATAACCCTTACCTTTTCAATGAGATCACATGACGCACACCTTCTGTCAAAAATTGATTCCAATTACCACGGAGCTATTCAATTTTGTTTTAATTTTCTTATTTCACGTAAAAATGTTGGCTGGCAACCGTCTAACAATATATTATATGTCATTATGTGCATATTGAATTGTTACTAATTGTCGTGTATTATAATCTGTTTTGGTCTATATCTTAAGAAACATTGAACATATTTTCACGAAATAAAGCTCAAACTCGAGTACAAGCACTTCTCTCATAGCGATCGCGAACCCGGGTCCTTATGGCTGAAACAAAGTACCTTATTCTCTACCATGTTTGGTGCTACTTTATTCTTTTTTTCAAAATAACGCATATTTCACTGCATTTCCCTACACTGACACACCACTAGGTTGCTTGCATATGACACCCGAGGATCACACATGTATATTTTTACGTAACACAAAGAGAAACTACCTAATTATATCAAACTTTTAAAACTTTCTGAAATCGAAGTGTTATCTTGTCTTCTGCAACGGTTTATTTTGATGCACCCTGTATATATATTTTCAATGTAAGAACAAAATATGTTGTTTTCATATTCTACACATCAGGATAGGTACGAAAGGCACAAATTAGCAGAAAGAGCATAAAATAATGAAGTTAGAAACATATATTCTACATGAACGACTATAACCCTTACCTTTTCAATGAGATCACATGACGCACACCTTCTGTCAAAAATTGATTCCAATTACCACGGAGCTATTCAATTTTGTTTTAATTTTCTTATTTCACGTAAAAATGTTGGCTGGCAACCGTCTAACAATATATTATATGTCATTATGTGCATATTGAATTGTTACTAATTGTCGTGCATTATAATCTGTTTTAGTCTATATCTTAAGAACCACTTAACATATTTTCACGAAATAAAGCTCAAACTCGAGTACAAGCACTTCTCTCATAGCGATCGCGAACCCGGGTCCCCATGGCTGAAACAAAGTACCTTATTCTCTACCATGTTTGGTGCTACTTTATTCTTTTTTTCAAAATAACGCATATTTCACTGCATTTCCCTACACTGACACACCACTAGGTTGCTTGCATATGACACCCGAGGATCACATATGTGTATTTTTACGTAACACAAGGAGATACTACGTAATTATATCAAACTTTTAAAACTTTCTGAAATCGAAGTGTTATCTTGTCTTCTGCAACGGTTTATTTTGATGCACCCTGTATATATATTTTCAATGTAAGAACAAAATATGTTGTTTTCATATTCTACACATCAGGATAGGTACGAAAGGCACAAATTAGCAGAAAGAGCATAAAATAATGAAGTTAGAAACATATATTCTACATGAACGACTATAACCCTTCCTTTTCAATGAGATCACATGACGCACACCTTCTGTCAAAAATTGATTCCAATTACCACGGAGCTATTCAATTTTGTATTAATTTTCTTATTTCACGTAAAAATGTTGGCTGGCAACCGTCTAACAATATATTATATGTCATTATGTGCATATTGAATTGTTACTAATTGTCGTGTATTATAATCTGTTTTGGTCTATATCTTAAGAACCATTTAACATATTTTCACGAAATAAAGCTCAAACTCGAGTACAAGCACTTCTCTCATAGCGATCGCGAACCCGGGTCCCTATGGCTGAAACAAAGTACCTTATTCTCTACCATGTTTGGTACTACTTTATTCTTTTTTTCAAAATAACGCATATTTCACTGCATTTCCCTACACTGACACACCACTAGGTTGCTTGCATATGACACCCGAGGATCACATATGTGTATTTTTACGTAACACAAGGAGAAACTACGTAATTATATCAAACTTTTAAAACTTTCTGAAATCGAAGTGTTATCTTGTCTTCTGCAACGGTTTATTTTGATGCACCCTGTATATATATTTTCAATGTAAGAACAAAATATGTTGTTTTCATATTCTACACATCAGGATAGGTACGAAAGGCACAAATTAGCAGAAAGAGCATAAAATAATGAAGTTAGAAACATATATTCTACATGAACGACTATAAGCCTTTCCTTTTCAATGAGATCACATGACGCACACCTTCTGTCAAAAATTGATTCCAATTACCACGGAGCTATTCACTTTTGTTTTAATTTTCTTATTTCACGTAAAAATGTTGGCTGGCAACCGTCTAACAATATATTATATGTCATTATGTGCATATTGAATTGTTACTAATTGTCGTGTATTATAATCTGTTTTGGTCTATATCTTAAGAAACATTTAACATATTTTCACGAAATAAAGCTCAAACTCGAGTACAAGCACTTCTCTCATAGCGATCGCGAACCCGGGTCCTTATGGCTGAAACAAAGTACCTTATTCTCTACCATGTTTGGTGCTACTTTATTCTTTTTTTCAAAATAACGCATATTTCACTGCATTTCCCTACACTGACACACCACTAGGTTGCTTGCATATGACACCCGAGGATCACACATGTATATTTTTACGTAACACAAAGAGAAACTACCTAATTATATCAAACTTTTAAAACTTTCTGAAATCGAAGTGTTATCTTGTCTTCTGCAACGGTTTATTTTGATGCACCCTGTATATATATTTTCAATGTAAGAACAAAATATGTTGTTTTCATATTCTACACATCAGGATAGGTACGAAAGGCACAAATTAGCAGAAAGAGCATAAAATAATGAAGTTAGAAACATATATTCTACATGAACGACTATAACCCTTACCTTTTCAATGAGATCACATGACGCACACCTTCTGTCAAAAATTGATTCCAATTACCACGGAGCTATTCAATTTTGTTTTAATTTTCTTATTTCACGTAAAAATGTTGGCTGGCAACCGTCTAACAATATATTATATGTCATTATGTGCATATTGAATTGTTACTAATTGTCGTGTATTATAATCTGTTTTGGTCTATATCTTAAGAAACATTGAACATATTTTCACGAAATAAAGCTCAAACTCGAGTACAAGCACTTCTCTCATAGCGATCGCGAACCCGGGTCCTTATGGCTGAAACAAAGTACCTTATTCTCTACCATGTTTGGTGCTACTTTATTCTTTTTTTCAAAATAACGCATATTTCACTGCATTTCCCTACACTGACACACCACTAGGTTGCTTGCATATGACACCCGAGGATCACACATGTATATTTTTACGTAACACAAAGAGAAACTACCTAATTATATCAAACTTTTAAAACTTTCTGAAATCGAAGTGTTATCTTGTCTTCTGCAACGGTTTATTTTGATGCACCCTGTATATATATTTTCAATGTAAGAACAAAATATGTTGTTTTCATATTCTACACATCAGGATAGGTACGAAAGGCACAAATTAGCAGAAAGAGCATAAAATAATGAAGTTAGAAACATATATTCTACATGAACGACTATAACCCTTACCTTTTCAATGAGATCACATGACGCACACCTTCTGTCAAAAATTGATTCCAATTACCACGGAGCTATTCAATTTTGTTTTAATTTTCTTATTTCACGTAAAAATGTTGGCTGGCAACCGTCTAACAATATATTATATGTCATTATGTGCATATTGAATTGTTACTAATTGTCGTGCATTATAATCTGTTTTAGTCTATATCTTAAGAACCACTTAACATATTTTCACGAAATAAAGCTCAAACTCGAGTACAAGCACTTCTCTCATAGCGATCGCGAACCCGGGTCCCCATGGCTGAAACAAAGTACCTTATTCTCTACCATGTTTGGTGCTACTTTATTCTTTTTTTCAAAATAACGCATATTTCACTGCATTTCCCTACACTGACACACCACTAGGTTGCTTGCATATGACACCCGAGGATCACATATGTGTATTTTTACGTAACACAAGGAGATACTACGTAATTATATCAAACTTTTAAAACTTTCTGAAATCGAAGTGTTATCTTGTCTTCTGCAACGGTTTATTTTGATGCACCCTGTATATATATTTTCAATGTAAGAACAAAATATGTTGTTTTCATATTCTACACATCAGGATAGGTACGAAAGGCACAAATTAGCAGAAAGAGCATAAAATAATGAAGTTAGAAACATATATTCTACATGAACGACTATAACCCTTCCTTTTCAATGAGATCACATGACGCACACCTTCTGTCAAAAATTGATTCCAATTACCACGGAGCTATTCAATTTTGTATTAATTTTCTTATTTCACGTAAAAATGTTGGCTGGCAACCGTCTAACAATATATTATATGTCATTATGTGCATATTGAATTGTTACTAATTGTCGTGTATTATAATCTGTTTTGGTCTATATCTTAAGAACCATTTAACATATTTTCACGAAATAAAGCTCAAACTCGAGTACAAGCACTTCTCTCATAGCGATCGCGAACCCGGGTCCCTATGGCTGAAACAAAGTACCTTATTCTCTACCATGTTTGGTACTACTTTATTCTTTTTTTCAAAATAACGCATATTTCACTGCATTTCCCTACACTGACACACCACTAGGTTGCTTGCATATGACACCCGAGGATCACATATGTGTATTTTTACGTAACACAAGGAGAAACTACGTAATTATATCAAACTTTTAAAACTTTCTGAAATCGAAGTGTTATCTTGTCTTCTGCAACGGTTTATTTTGATGCACCCTGTATATATATTTTCAATGTAAGAACAAAATATGTTGTTTTCATATTCTACACATCAGGATAGGTACGAAAGGCACAAATTAGCAGAAAGAGCATAAAATAATGAAGTTAGAAACATATATTCTACATGAACGACTATAAGCCTTTCCTTTTCAATGAGATCACATGACGCACACCTTCTGTCAAAAATTGATTCCAATTACCACGGAGCTATTCACTTTTGTTTTAATTTTCTTATTTCACGTAAAAATGTTGGCTGGCAACCGTCTAACAATATATTATATGTCATTATGTGCATATTGAATTGTTACTAATTGTCGTGTATTATAATCTGTTTTGGTCTATATCTTAAGAAACATTTAACATATTTTCACGAAATAAAGCTCAAACTCGAGTACAAGCACTTCTCTCATAGCGATCGCGAACCCGGGTCCTTATGGCTGAAACAAAGTACCTTATTCTCTACCATGTTTGGTGCTACTTTATTCTTTTTTTCAAAATAACGCATATTTCACTGCATTTCCCTACACTGACACACCACTAGGTTGCTTGCATATGACACCCGAGGATCACACATGTATATTTTTACGTAACACAAAGAGAAACTACCTAATTATATCAAACTTTTAAAACTTTCTGAAATCGAAGTGTTATCTTGTCTTCTGCAACGGTTTATTTTGATGCACCCTGTATATATATTTTCAATGTAAGAACAAAATATGTTGTTTTCATATTCTACACATCAGGATAGGTACGAAAGGCACAAATTAGCAGAAAGAGCATAAAATAATGAAGTTAGAAACATATATTCTACATGAACGACTATAACCCTTACCTTTTCAATGAGATCACATGACGCACACCTTCTGTCAAAAATTGATTCCAATTACCACGGAGCTATTCAATTTTGTTTTAATTTTCTTATTTCACGTAAAAATGTTGGCTGGCAACCGTCTAACAATATATTATATGTCATTATGTGCATATTGAATTGTTACTAATTGTCGTGCATTATAATCTGTTTTAGTCTATATCTTAAGAACCACTTAACATATTTTCACGAAATAAAGCTCAAACTCGAGTACAAGCACTTCTCTCATAGCGATCGCGAACCCGGGTCCCCATGGCTGAAACAAAGTACCTTATTCTCTACCATGTTTGGTACTACTTTATTCTTTTTTTCAAAATAACGCATATTTCACTGCATTTAACTACACTGACACACCACTAGGTTGCTTGCATATGACACCCGAGGATCACATATGTGTATTTTTACGTAACACAAGGAGAAACTACGTAATTATATCAAACTTTTAAAACTTTCTGAAATCGCAGTGTTATCTTGTCTTCTGCAACGGTTTATTTTGATGCACCCTGTATATATATTTTCAATGTAAGAACAAAATATGTTGTTTTCATATTCTACACATCAGGATAGGTACGAAAGGCACAAATTAGCAGAAAGAGCATAAAATAATGAAGTTAGAAACATATATTCTACATGAACGACTATAACCCTTACCTTTTCAATGAGATCACATGACGCACACCTTCTGTCAAAAATTGATTCCAATTACCACGGAGCTATTCAATTTTGTTTTAATTTTCTTATTTCACGTAAAAATGTTGGCTGGCAACCGTCTAACAATATATTATATGTCATTATGTGCATATTGAATTGTTACTAATTGTCGTGTATTATAATCTGTTTTGGTCTATATCTTAAGAAACATTGAACATATTTTCACGAAATAAAGCTCAAACTCGAGTACAAGCACTTCTCTCATAGCGATCGCGAACCCGGGTCCTTATGGCTGAAACAAAGTACCTTATTCTCTACCATGTTTGGTGCTACTTTATTCTTTTTTTCAAAATAACGCATATTTCACTGCATTTCCCTACACTGACACACCACTAGGTTGCTTGCATATGACACCCGAGGATCACACATGTATATTTTTACGTAACACAAAGAGAAACTACCTAATTATATCAAACTTTTAAAACTTTCTGAAATCGAAGTGTTATCTTGTCTTCTGCAACGGTTTATTTTGATGCACCCTGTATATATATTTTCAATGTAAGAACAAAATATGTTGTTTTCATATTCTACACATCAGGATAGGTACGAAAGGCACAAATTAGCAGAAAGAGCATAAAATAATGAAGTTAGAAACATATATTCTACATGAACGACTATAACCCTTACCTTTTCAATGAGATCACATGACGCACACCTTCTGTCAAAAATTGATTCCAATTACCACGGAGCTATTCAATTTTGTTTTAATTTTCTTATTTCACGTAAAAATGTTGGCTGGCAACCGTCTAACAATATATTATATGTCATTATGTGCATATTGAATTGTTACTAATTGTCGTGCATTATAATCTGTTTTAGTCTATATCTTAAGAACCACTTAACATATTTTCACGAAATAAAGCTCAAACTCGAGTACAAGCACTTCTCTCATAGCGATCGCGAACCCGGGTCCCCATGGCTGAAACAAAGTACCTTATTCTCTACCATGTTTGGTGCTACTTTATTCTTTTTTTCAAAATAACGCATATTTCACTGCATTTAACTACACTGACACACCACTAGGTTGCTTGCATATGACACCCGAGGATCACATATGTGTATTTTTACGTAACACAAGGAGAAACTACGTAATTATATCAAACTTTTAAAACTTTCTGAAATCGCAGTGTTATCTTGTCTTCTGCAACGGTTTATTTTGATGCACCCTGTATATATATTTTCAATGTAAGAACAAAATATGTTGTTTTCATATTCTACACATCAGGATAGGTACGAAAGGCACAAATTAGCAGAAAGAGCATAAAATAATGAAGTTAGAAACATATATTCTACATGAACGACTATAACCCTTACCTTTTCAATGAGATCACATGACACACACCTTCTGTCAAAAATTGATTCCAATTACCACGGAGCTATTCAATTTTGTTTTAATTTTCTTATTTCACGTAAAAATGTTGGCTGGCAACCGTCTAACAATATATTATATGTCATTATGTGCATATTGAATTGTTACTAATTGTCGTGTATTATAATCTGTTTTGGTCTATATCTTAAGAACCATTTAACATATTTTCACGAAATAAAGCTCAAACTCGAGTACAAGCACTTCTCTCATAGCGATCGCGAACCCGGGTCCTTATGGCTGAAACAAAGTACCTTATTCTCTACCATGTTTGGTGCTACTTTATTCTTTTTTTCAAAATAACGCATATTTCACTGCATTTCCCTACACTGACACACCAATAGGTTGCTTGCATATGACACCCGAGGATCACACATGTATATTTTTACGTAACACAAAGAGAAACTACCTAATTATATCAAACTTTTAAAACTTTCTGAAATCGAAGTGTTATCTTGTCTTATGCAACGGTTTATTTTGATGCACCCTGTATATATATTTTCAATGTAAGAACAAAATATGTTGTTTTCATATTCTACACATCAGGATAGGTACGAAAGGCACAAATTAGCAGAAAGAGCATAAAATAATGAAGTTAGAAACATATATTCTACATGAACGACTATAACCCTTACCTTTTCAATGAGATCACATGACGCACACCTTCTGTCAAAAATTGATTCCAATTACCACGGAGCTATTCAATTTTGTTTTAATTTTCTTATTTCACGTAAAAATGTTGGCTGGCAACCGTCTAACAATATATTATATGTCATTATGTGCATATTGAATTGTTACTAATTGTCGTGCATTATAATCTGTTTTAGTCTATATCTTAAGAACCACTTAACATATTTTCACGAAATAAAGCTCAAACTCGAGTACAAGCACTTCTCTCATAGCGATCGCGAACCCGGGTCCTTATGGCTGAAACAAAGTACCTTATTCTCTACCATGTTTGGTGCTACTTTATTCTTTTTTTCAAAATAACGCATATTTCACTGCATTTCCCTACACTGACACACCACTAGGTTGCTTGCATATGACACCCGAGGATCACACATGTATATTTTTACGTAACACAAAGAGAAACTACCTAATTATATCAAACTTTTAAAACTTTCTGAAATCGAAGTGTTATCTTGTCTTCTGCAACGGTTTATTTTGATGCACCCTGTATATATATTTTCAATGTAAGAACAAAATATGTTGTTTTCATATTCTACACATCAGGATAGGTACGAAAGGCACAAATTAGCAGAAAGAGCATAAAATAATGAAGTTAGAAACATATATTCTACATGAACGACTATAACCCTTACCTTTTCTATGAGATCACATGACGCACACCTTCTGTCAAAAATTGATTCCAATTACCACGGAGCTATTCAATTTTGTTTTAATTTTCTTATTTCACGTAAAAATGTTGGCTGGCAACCGTCTAACAATATATTATATGTCATTATGTGCATATTGAATTGTTACTAATTGTCGTGCATTATAATCTGTTTTAGTCTATATCTTAAGAACCACTTAACATATTTTCACGAAATAAAGCTCAAACTCGAGTACAAGCACTTCTCTCATAGCGATCGCGAACCCGGGTCCCCATGGCTGAAACAAAGTACCTTATTCTCTACCATGTTTGGTACTACTTTATTCTTTTTTTCAAAATAACGCATATTTCACTGCATTTAACTACACTGACACACCACTAGGTTGCTTGCATATGACACCCGAGGATCACATATGTGTATTTTTACGTAACACAAGGAGAAACTACGTAATTATATCAAACTTTTAAAACTTTCTGAAATCGCAGTGTTATCTTGTCTTCTGCAACGGTTTATTTTGATGCACCCTGTATATATATTTTCAATGTAAGAACAAAATATGTTGTTTTCATATTCTACACATCAGGATAGGTACGAAAGGCACAAATTAGCAGAAAGAGCATAAAATAATGAAGTTAGAAACATATATTCTACATAACGACTATAACCCTTACCTTTTCAATGAGATCACATGACACACACCTTCTGTCAAAAATTGATTCCAATTACCACGGAGCTATTCAATTTTGTTTTAATTTTCTTATTTCACGTAAAAATGTTGGCTGGCAACCGTCTAACAATATATTATATGTCATTATGTGCATATTGAATTGTTACTAATTGTCGTGTATTATAATCTGTTTTGGTCTATATCTTAAGAACCATTTAACATATTTTCACGAAATAAAGCTCAAACTCGAGTACAAGCACTTCTCTCATAGCGATCGCGAACCCGGGTCCTTATGGCTGAAACAAAGTACCTTATTCTCTACCATGTTTGGTGCTACTTTATTCTTTTTTTCAAAATAACGCATATTTCACTGCATTTCCCTACACTGACACACCACTAGGTTGCTTGCATATGACACCCGAGGATCACACATGTATATTTTTACGTAACACAAAGAGAAACTACCTAATTATATCAAACTTTTAAAACTTTCTGAAATCGAAGTGTTATCTTGTCTTATGCAACGGTTTATTTTGATGCACCCTGTATATATATTTTCAATGTAAGAACAAAATATGTTGTTTTCATATTCTACACATCAGGATAAGTACGAAAGGCACAAATTAGCAGAAAGAGCATAAAATAATGAAGTTAGAAACATATATTCTACATGAACGACTATAACCCTTACCTTTTCAATGAGATCACATGACGCACACCTTCTGTCAAAAATTGATTCCAATTACCACGGAGCTATTCAATTTTGTTTTAATTTTCTTATTTCACGTAAAAATGTTGGCTGGCAACCGTCTAACAATATATTATATGTCATTATGTGCATATTGAATTGTTACTAATTGTCGTGCATTATAATCTGTTTTAGTCTATATCTTAAGAACCACTTAACATATTTTCACGAAATAAAGCTCAAACTCGAGTACAAGCACTTCTCTCATAGCGATCGCGAACCCGGGTCCCCATGGCTGAAACAAAGTACCTTATTCTCTACCATGTTTGGTACTACTTTATTCTTTTTTTCAAAATAACGCATATTTCACTGCATTTAACTACACTGACACACCACTAGGTTGCTTGCATATGACACCCGAGGATCACATATGTGTATTTTTACGTAACACAAGGAGAAACTACGTATTTATATCAAACTTTTAAAACTTTCTGAAATCGAAGTGTTATCTTGTCTTCTGCAACGGTTTATTTTGATGCACCCTGTATATATATTTTCAATGTAAGAACAAAATATGTTGTTTTCATATTCTACACATCAGGATAGGTACGAAAGGCACAAATTAGCAGAAAGAGCATAAAATAATGAAGTTAGAAACATATATTCTACATGAACGACTATAACCCTTACCTTTTCAATGAGATCACATGACGCACACCTTCTGTCAAAAATTGATTCCAATTACCACGGAGCTATTCAATTTTGTTTTAATTTTCTTATTTCACGTAAAAATGTTGGCTGGCAACCGTCTAACAATATATTATATGTCATTATGTGCATATTGAATTGTTACTAATTGTCGTGCATTATAATCTGTTTTAGTCTATATCTTAAGAACCACTTAACATATTTTCACGAAATAAAGCTCAAACTCGAGTACAAGCACTTCTCTCATAGCGATCGCGAACCCGGGTCCTTATGGCTGAAACAAAGTACCTTATTCTCTACCATGTTTGGTGCTACTTTATTCTTTTTTTCAAAATAACGCATATTTCACTGCATTTCCCTACACTGACACACCACTAGGTTGCTTGCATATGACACCCGAGGATCACACATGTATATTTTTACGTAACACAAAGAGAAACTACCTAATTATATCAAACTTTTAAAACTTTCTGAAATCGAAGTGTTATCTTGTCTTATGCAACGGTTTATTTTGATGCACCCTGTATATATATTTTCAATGTAAGAACAAAATATGTTGTTTTCATATTCTACACATCAGGATAGGTACGAAAGGCACAAATTAGCAGAAAGAGCATAAAATAATGAAGTTAGAAACATATATTCTACATGAACGACTATAACCCTTACCTTTTCAATGAGATCACATGACGCACACCTTCTGTCAAAAATTGATTCCAATTACCACGGAGCTATTCAATTTTGTTTTAATTTTCTTATTTCACGTAAAAATGTTGGCTGGCAACCGTCTAACAATATATTATATGTCATTATGTGCATATTGAATTGTTACTAATTGTCGTGCATTATAATCTGTTTTAGTCTATATCTTAAGAACCACTTAACATATTTTCACGAAATAAAGCTCAAACTCGAGTACAAGCACTTCTCTCATAGCGATCGCGAACCCGGGTCCCCATGGCTGAAACAAAGTACCTTATTCTCTACCATGTTTGGTACTACTTTATTCTTTTTTTCAAAATAACGCATATTTCACTGCATTTAACTACACTGACACACCACTAGGTTGCTTGCATATGACACCCGAGGATCACATATGTGTATTTTTACGTAACACAAGGAGAAACTACGTATTTATATCAAACTTTTAAAACTTTCTGAAATCGAAGTGTTATCTTGTCTTCTGCAACGGTTTATTTTGATGCACCCTGTATATATATTTTCAATGTAAGAACAAAATATGTTGTTTTCATATTCTACACATCAGGATAGGTACGAAAGGCACAAATTAGCAGAAAGAGCATAAAATAATGAAGTTAGAAACATATATTCTACATGAACGACTATAACCCTTACCTTTTCAATGAGATCACATGACACACACCTTCTGTCAAAAATTGATTCCAATTACCACGGAGCTATTCAATTTTGTTTTAATTTTCTTATTTCACGTAAAAATGTTGGCTGGCAACCGTCTAACAATATATTATATGTCATTATGTGCATATTGAATTGTTACTAATTGTCGTGTATTATAATCTGTTTTGGTCTATATCTTAAGAACCATTTAACATATTTTCACGAAATAAAGCTCAAACTCGAGTACAAGCACTTCTCTCATAGCGATCGCGAACCCGGGTCCCTATGGCTGAAACAAAGTACCTTATTCTCTACCAGGTTTGGTACTACTTTATTCTTTTTTTCAAAATAACGCATATTTCACTGCATTTCCCTACACTGACACACCACTAGGTTGCTTGCATATGACACCCGAGGATCACATATGTGTATTTTTACGTAACACAAGGAGATACTACGTAATTATATCAAACTTTTAAAACTTTCTGAAATCGAAGTGTTATCTTGTCTTCTGCAACGGTTTATTTTGATGCACCCTGTATATATATTTTCAATGTAAGAACAAAATATGTTGTTTTCATATTCTACACATCAGGATAGGTACGAAAGGCACAAATTAGCAGAAAGAGCATAAAATAATGAAGTTAGAAACATATATTCTACATGAACGACTATAACCCTTACCTTTTCAATGAGATCACATGACGCACACCTTCTGTCAAAAATTGATTCCAATTACCACGGAGCTATTCAATTTTGTATTAATTTTCTTATTTCACGTAAAAATGTTGGCTGGCAACCGTCTAACAATATATTATATGTCATTATGTGCATATTGAATTGTTACTAATTGTCGTGTATTATAATCTGTTTTGGTCTATATCTTAAGAACCATTTAACATATTTTCACGAAATAAAGCTCAAACTCGAGTACAAGCACTTCTCTCATAGCGATCGCGAACCCGGGTCCCTATGGCTGAAACAAAGTACCTTATTCTCTACCAGGTTTGGTACTACTTTATTCTTTTTTTCAAAATAACGCATATTTCACTGCATTTCCCTACACTGACACACCACTAGGTTGCTTGCATATGACACCCGAGGATCACATATGTGTATTTTTACGTAACACAAGGAGAAACTACGTAATTATATCAAACTTTTAAAACTTTCTGAAATCGAAGTGTTATCTTGTCTTCTGCAACGGTTTAATTTGATGCACCCTGTATATATATTTTCAATGTAAGAACAAAATATGTTGTTTTCATATTCTACACATCAGGATAGGTACGAAAGGCACAAATTAGCAGAAAGAGCATAAAATAATGAAGTTAGAAACATATATTCTACATGAACGACTATAAGCCTTACCTTTTCAATGAGATCACATGACGCACACCTTCTGTCAAAAATTGATTCCAATTACCACGGAGCTATACAATTTTGTTTTAATTTTCTTATTTCACGTAAAAATGTTGGCTGGCAACCGTCTAACAATATATTATATGTCATTATGTGCATATTGAATTGTTACTAATTGTCGTGTATCATAATCTGTTTTGGTCTATATCTTAAGAAACATTTAACATATTTTCACGAAATAAAGCTCAAACTCGAGTACAAGCACTTCTCTCATAGCGATCGCGAACCCGGGTCCTTATGGCTGAAACAAAGTACCTTATTCTCTACCATGTTTGGTGCTACTTTATTCTTTTTTTCAAAATAACGCATATTTCACTGCATTTCCCTACACTGACACATCAATAGGTTGCTTGCATATGACACCCGAGGATCACACATGTATATTTTTACGTAACACAAAGAGAAACTACCTAATTATATCAAACTTTTAAAACTTTCTGAAATCGAAGTGTTATCTTGTCTTCTGCAACGGTTTATTTTGATGCACCCTGTATATATATTTTCAATGTAAGAACAAAATATGTTGTTTTCATATTCTACACATCAGGATAGGTACGAAAGGCACAAATTAGCAGAAAGAGCATAAAATAATGAAGTTAGAAACATATATTCTACATGAACGACTATAACCCTTACCTTTTCAATGAGATCACATGACACACACCTTCTGTCAAAAATTGATTCCAATTACCACGGAGCTATTCAATTTTGTTTTAATTTTCTTATTTCACGTAAAAATGTTGGCTGGCAACCGTCTAACAATATATTATATGTCATTATGTGCATATTGAATTGTTACTAATTGTCGTGTATTATAATCTGTTTTGGTCTATATCTTAAGAACCATTTAACATATTTTCACGAAATAAAGCTCAAACTCGAGTACAAGCACTTCTCTCATAGCGATCGCGAACCCGGGTCCCTATGGCTGAAACAAAGTACCTTATTCTCCACCAGGTTTGGTACTACTTTATTCTTTTTTTCAAAATAACGAATATTTCACTGCATTTCCCTACACTGACACACCACTAGGTTGCTTGCATATGACACCCGAGGATCACATATGTGTATTTTTACGTAACACAAGGAGATACTACGTAATTATATCAAACTTTTAAAACTTTCTGAAATCGAAGTGTCATCTTGTCTTCTGCAACGGTTTATTTTGATGCACCCTGTATATATATTTTCAATGTAAGAACAAAATATGTTGTTTTCATATTCTACACATCAGGATAGGTACGAAAGGCACAAATTAGCAGAAAGAGCATAAAATAATGAAGTTAGAAACATATATTCTACATGAACGACTATAACGCTTACCTTTTCAATGAGATCACATGACGCACACCTTCTGTCAAAAATTGATTCCAATTACCACGGAGCTATTCAATTTTGTATTAATTTTCTTATTTCACGTAAAAATGCTGGCTGCCAACCGTCTAACAATATATTATATGTCATTATGTGCATATTGAATTGTTACTAATTGTCGTGTATTATAATCTGTTTTGGTCTATATCTTAAGAACCATTTAACATATTTTCACGAAATAAAGCTCAAACTCGAGTACAAGCACTTCTCTCATAGCGGTCGCGAACCCGGGTCCCTATGGCTGAAACAAAGTACCTTATTCTCTACCATGTTTGGTGCTACTTTATTCATTTTTTCAAAATAACGTATATTTCACTGCATTTCCCTACACTGACACACCAATAGGTTGCTTGCATATGACACCCGAGGATCACATATGTATATTTTTACGTAACACAAAGAGAAACTACCTAATTATATCAAACTTTTAAAACTTTCTGAAATCGAAGTGTTATCTTATCTTCTGCAACGGTTTATTTTGATGCACCCTGTATATATATTTTCAATGTAAGAACAAAATATGTTGTTTTCATATTCTACACATCAGGATAGGTACGAAAGGCACAAATTAGCAGAAAGAGCATAAAATAATGAAGTTAGAAACATATATTCTACATGAACGACTATAACCCTTACCTTTTCAATGAGATCACATGACGCACACCTTCTGTCAAAAATTGATTCCAATTACCACGGAGCTATTCAATTTTGTTTTAATTTTCTTATTTCACGTAAAAATGTTGGCTGGCAACCGTCTAACAATATATTATATGTCATTATGTGCATATTGAATTGTTACTAATTGTCGTGTATTATAATCTGTTTTGGTCTATATCTTAAGAAACATTTAACATATTTTCACGAAATAAAGCTCAAACTCGAGTACAAGCACTTCTCTCATAGCGATCGCGAACCCGGGTCCCTATGGCTGAAACAAAGTACCTTATTCTCTACCATGTTTGGTGCTACTTGATTCTTTTTTTAAAAATAACGCATATTTCACTGCATTTCCCTACACTGACACACCAATAGGTTGCTTGCATATGACACCCGAGGATCACACATGTATATTTTTACGTAACACAAAGAGAAACTACCTAATTATATCAAACTTTTAAAACTTTCTGAAATCGAAGTGTTATCTTGTCTTCTGCAACGGTTTATTTTGATGCACCCTGTATATATATTTTCAATGTAAGAACAAAATATGTTGTTTTCATATTCTACACATCAGGATAGGTACGAAAGGCACAAATTAGCAGAAAGAGCATAAAATAATGAAGTTAGAAACATATATTCTACATGAACGACTATAACCCTTACCTTTTCAATGAGATCACATGACGCACACCTTCTGTCAAAAATTGATTCCAATTACCACGGAGCTATTCAATTTTGTTTTAATTTTCTTATTTCACGTAAAAATGTTGGCAGGCAACCGTCTAACAATATATTATATGTCATTATGTGCATATTGAATTGTTACTAATTGTCGTGTATTATAATCTGTTTTGGTCTATATCTTAAGAAACATTTAACATATTTTCACGAAATAAAGCTCAAACTCGAGTACAAACACTTCTCTCATAGCGATCGCGAACCCGGGTCCCTATGGCTGAAACAAAGTACCTTATTCTCTACCATGTTTGGTGCTACTTTATTCTTTTTTTCAAAATAACGCATATTTCACTGCATTTCCCTACACTGACACACCAATAGGTTGCTTGCATATGACACCCGAGGATCACACATGTATATTTTTACGTAACACAAAGAGAAACTACCTAATTATATCAAACTTTTAAAACTTTCTGAAATCGAAGTGTTATCTTGTCTTCTGCAACGGTTTATTTTGATGCACCCTGTATATATATTTTCAATGTAAGAACAAAATATGTTGTTTTCATATTCTACACATCAGGATAGGTACTAAAGGCACAAATTAGCAGAAAGAGCATAAAATAATGAAGTTAGAAACATATATTCTACATGAACGACTATAACCCTTACCTTTTCAATGAGATCACATGACACACACCTTCTGTCAAAAATTGATTCCAATTACCACGGAGCTATTCAATTTTGTTTTAATTTTCTTATTTCACGTAAAAATGTTGGCTGGCAACCGTCTAACAATATATTATATGTCATTATGTGCATATTGAACTGTTACTAATTGTCGTGTATTATAATGTGTTTTAGTCTATATCTTAAGAACCACTTAACATATTTTCACGAAATAAAGCTCAAACTCGAGTACAAGCACTTCTCTCATAGCGATCGCGAACCCGGGTCCCTATGGCTGAAACAAAGTACCTTATTCTCTACCAGGTTTGGTACTACTTTATTCTTTTTTTCAAAATAACGCATATTTCACTGCATTTCCCTACACTGACACACCACTAGGTTGCTTGCATATGACACCCGAGGATCACATATGTGTATTTTTACGTAACACAAGGAGATACTACGTAATTATATCAAACTTTTAAAACTTTCTGAAATCGAAGTGTTATCTTGTCTTCTGCAGCGGTTTATTTTGATGCACCCTGTATATATATTTTCAATGTAAGAACAAAATATGTTGTTTTCATATTCTACACATCAGGATAGGTACGAATGGCACAAATTAGCAGAAAGAGCATAAAATAATGAAGTTAGAAACATATATTCTACATGAAGGACTATAACCCTTACCTTTTCAATGAGATCACATGACGCACACCTTCTGTCAAAAATTGATTCCAATTACCACGGAGCTATTCAATTTTGTATTAATTTTCTTATTTCACGTAAAAATGTTGGCTGGCAACCGTCTAACAATATATTATATGTCATTATGTGCATATTGAATTGTTACTAATTGTCGTGTATTATAATCTGTTTTGGTCTATATCTTAAGAACCATTTAACATATTTTCACGAAATAAAGCTCAAACTCGAGTACAAGCACTTCTCTCATAGCGATCGCGAACCCGGGTCCCTATGGCTGAAACAAAGTACCTTATTCTCTACCATGTTTGGTACTACTTTATTCTTTTTTTCAAAATAACGTATATTTCACTGCATTTCCCTACACTGACACACCACTAGGTTGCTTGCATATGACACCCGAGGATCACATATGTGTATTTTTACGTAACACAAGGAGAAACTACGTAATTATATCAAACTTTTAAAACTTTCTGAAATCGAAGTGTTATCTTGTCTTCTGCAACGGTTTATTTTGATGCGCCCTGTATATATATTTTCAATGTAAGAACAAAATATGTTGTTTTCATATTCTACACATCAGGATAGGTACGAAAGGCACAAATTAGCAGAAAGAGCATAAAATAATGAAGTTAGAAACATATATTCTACATGAACGACTATAACCCTTACCTTTTCAATGAGATCACATGACGCACACCTTCTGTCAAAAATTGATTCCAATTACCACGGAGCTATTCAATTTTGTTTTAATTTTCTTATTTCACGTAAAAATGTTGGCTGGCAACCGTCTAACAATATATTATATGTCATTATGTGCATATTGAATTGTTACTAATTGTCGTGTATTATAATCTGTTTTGGTCTATATCTTAAGAAACATTTAACATATTTTCACGAAATAAAGCTCAAACTCGAGTACAAGCACTTCTCTCATAGCGATCGCGAACCCGGGTCCCTATGGCTGAAACAAAGTACCTTATTCTCTACCATGTTTGGTGCTACTTGATTCTTTTTTTAAAAATAACGCATATTTCACTGCATTTCCCTACACTGACACACCAATAGGTTGCTTGCATATGACACCCGAGGATCACACATGTATATTTTTACGTAACACAAAGAGAAACTACCTAATTATATCAAACTTTTAAAACTTTCTGAAATCGAAGTGTTATCTTGTCTTCTGCAACGGTTTATTTTGATGCACCCTGTATATATATTTTCAATGTAAGAACAAAATATGTTGTTTTCATATTCTACACATCAGGATAGGTACGAAAGGCACAAATTAGCAGAAAGAGCATAAAATAATGAAGTTAGAAACATATATTCTACATGAACGACTATAACCCTTACCTTTTCAATGAGATCACATGACGCACACCTTCTGTCAAAAATTGATTCCAATTACCACGGAGCTATTCAATTTTGTTTTAATTTTCTTATTTCACGTAAAAATGTTGGCTGGCAACCGTCTAACAATATATTATATGTCATTATGTGCATATTGAATTGTTACTAATTGTCGTGTATTATAATCTGTTTTGGTCTATATCTTAAGAAACATTTAACATATTTTCACGAAATAAAGCTCAAACTCGAGTACAAACACTTCTCTCATAGCGATCGCGAACCCGGGTCCCTATGGCTGAAACAAAGTACCTTATTCTCTACCATGTTTGGTGCTACTTTATTCTTTTTTTCAAAATAACGCATATTTCACTGCATTTCCCTACACTGACACACCAATAGGTTGCTTGCATATGACACCCGAGGATCACACATGTATATTTTTACGTAACACAAAGAGAAACTACCTAATTATATCAAACTTTTAAAACTTTCTGAAATCGAAGTGTTATCTTGTCTTCTGCAACGGTTTATTTTGATGCACCCTGTATATATATTTTCAATGTAAGAACAAAATATGTTGTTTTCATATTCTACACATCAGGATAGGTACTAAAGGCACAAATTAGCAGAAAGAGCATAAAATAATGAAGTTAGAAACATATATTCTACATGAACGACTATAACCCTTACCTTTTCAATGAGATCACATGACACACACCTTCTGTCAAAAATTGATTCCAATTACCACGGAGCTATTCAATTTTGTTTTAATTTTCTTATTTCACGTAAAAATGTTGGCTGGCAACCGTCTAACAATATATTATATGTCATTATGTGCATATTGAACTGTTACTAATTGTCGTGTATTATAATGTGTTTTAGTCTATATCTTAAGAACCACTTAACATATTTTCACGAAATAAAGCTCAAACTCGAGTACAAGCACTTCTCTCATAGCGATCGCGAACCCGGGTCCCTATGGCTGAAACAAAGTACCTTATTCTCTACCAGGTTTGGTACTACTTTATTCTTTTTTTCAAAATAACGCATATTTCACTGCATTTCCCTACACTGACACACCACTAGGTTGCTTGCATATGACACCCGAGGATCACATATGTGTATTTTTACGTAACACAAGGAGATATTACGTAATTATATCAAACTTTTAAAACTTTCTGAAATCGAAGTGTTATCTTGTCTTCTGCAGCGGTTTATTTTGATGCACCCTGTATATATATTTTCAATGTAAGAACAAAATATGTTGTTTTCATATTCTACACATCAGGATAGGTACGAATGGCACAAATTAGCAGAAAGAGCATAAAATAATGAAGTTAGAAACATATATTCTACATGAAGGACTATAACCCTTACCTTTTCAATGAGATCACATGACGCACACCTTCTGTCAAAAATTGATTCCAATTACCACGGAGCTATTCAATTTTGTATTAATTTTCTTATTTCACGTAAAAATGTTGGCTGGCAACCGTCTAACAATATATTATATGTCATTATGTGCATATTGAATTGTTACTAATTGTCGTGTATTATAATCTGTTTTGGTCTATATCTTAAGAAAGATTTAACATATTTTCACGAAATAAAGCTCAAACTCGAGTACAAGCACTTCTCTCATAGCGATCGCGAACCCGGGTCCCTATGGCTGAAACAAAGTACCTTATTCTCTACCATGTTTGGTACTACTTTATTCTTTTTTTTCAAAATAACGTATATTTCACTGCATTTCCCTACACTGACACACCACTAGGTTGCTTGCATATGACACCCGAGGATCACATATGTGTATTTTTACGTAACACAAGGAGAAACTACGTAATTATATCAAACTTTTAAAACTTTCTGAAATCGAAGTGTTATCTTGTCTTCTGCAACGGTTTATTTTGATGCGCCCTGTATATATATTTTCAATGTAAGAACAAAATATGTTGTTTTCATATTCTACACATCAGGATAGGTACGAAAGGCACAAATTAGCAGAAAGAGCATAAAATAATGAAGTTAGAAACATATATTCTACATGAACGACTATAACCCTTACCTTTTCAATGAGATCACATGACGCACACCTTCTGTCAAAAATTGATTCCAATTACCACGGAGCTATTCAATTTTGTTTTAATTTTCTTATTTCACGTAAAAATGTTGGCTGGCAACCGTCTAACAATATATTATATGTCATTATGTGCATATTGAATTGTTACTAATTGTCGTGTATTATAATGTGTTTTAGTCTATATCTTAAGAACCACTTAACATATTTTCACGAAATAAAGCTCAAACTCGAGTACAAGCACTTCTCTCATAGCGATCGCGAACCCGGGTCCCTATGGCTGAAACAAAGTACCTTATTCTCTACCAGGTTTGGTACTACTTTATTCTTTTTTTCAAAATAACGCATATTTCACTGCATTTCCCTACACTGACACACCACTAGGTTTCTTTCATATGACACCCGAGGATCACATATGTGTATTTTTACGTAACACAAGGAGAAACTACGTAATTATATCAAACTTTTAAAACTTTCTGAAATCGAAGTGTTATCTTGTCTTCTGCAACGGTTTATTTTGATGCACCCTGTATATATATTTTCAATGTAAGAACAAAATATGTTGTTTTCATATTCTACACATCAGGATAGGTACGAAAGGCACAAATTAGCAGAAAGAGCATAAAATAATGAAGTTAGAAACATATATTCTACATGAACGACTATAACCCTTACCTTTTCAATGAGATCACATGACGCACACCTTCTGTCAAAAATTGATTCCAATTACCACGGAGCTATTCAATTTTGTATTAATTTTCTTATTTCACGTAAAAATGTTGGCTGGCAACCGTCTAACAATATATTATATGTCATTATGTGCATATTGAATTGTTACTAATTGTCGTGTATTATAATCTGTTTTGGTCTATATCTTAAGAACCATTTAACATATTTTCACGAAATAAAGCTCAAACTCGAGTACAAGCACTTCTCTCATAGCGATCGCGAACCCGGGTCCTTATGGCTGAAACAAAGTACCTTATTCTCTACCAGGTTTGGTGCTACTTTATTCTTTTTTTCAAAATAACGCATATTTCACTGCATTTCCCTACACTGACACATCAATAGGTTGCTTGCATATGACACCCGAGGATCACACATGTATATTTTTACGTAACACAAAGAGAAACTACCTAATTATATCAAACTTTTAAAACTTTCTGAAATCGAAGTGTTATCTTGTCTTCTGCAACGGTTTATTTTGATGCACCCTGTATATATATTTTCAATGTAAGAACAAAATATGTTGTTTTCATATTCTACACATCAGGATAGGTACGAAAGGCACAAATTAGCAGAAAGAGCATAAAATAATGAAGTTAGAAACATATATTCTACATGAACGACTATAACCCTTACCTTTTCAATGAGATCACATGACACACACCTTCTGTCAAAAATTGATTCCAATTACCACGGAGCTATTCAATTTTGTTTTAATTTTCTTATTTCACGTAAAAATGTTGGCTGGCAACCGTCTAACAATATATTATATGTCATTATGTGCATATTGAATTGTTACTAATTGTCGTGTATTATAATCTGTTTTGGTCTATATCTTAAGAAACATTTAACATATTTTCACGAAATAAAGCTCAAACTCGAGTACAAGCACTTCTCTCATAGCGATCGCGAACCCGGGTCCCTATGGCTGAAACAAAGTACCTTATTCTCTACCATGTTTGGTGCTACTTTATTCTTTTTTTCAAAATAACGCATATTTCACTGCATTTCCCTACACTGACACACCAATAGGTTGCTTGCATATGACACCCGAGGATCACACATGTATATTTTTACGTAACACAAAGAGAAACTACCTAATTATATCAAACTTTTAAAACTTTCTGAAATCGAAGTGTTATCTTGTCTTCTGCAACGGTTTATTTTGATGCACCCTGTATATATATTTTCAATGTAAGAACAAAATATGTTGTTTTCATATTCTACACATCAGGATGGGTACGAAAGGCACAAATTAGCAGAAAGAGCATAAAATAATGAAGTTAGAAACATATATTCTACATGAACGACTATAACCCTTACCTTTTCAATGAGATCACATGACGCACACCTTCTGTCAAAAATTGATTCCAATTACCACGGAGCTATTCAATTTTGTTTTAATTTTCTTATTTCACGTAAAAATGTTGGCTGGCAACCGTCTAACAATATATTATATGTCATTATGTGCATATTGAATTGTTACTAATTGTCGTGTATTATAATCTGTTTTGGTCTATATCTTAAGAAACATTTAACATATTTTCACGAAATAAAGCTCAAACTCGAGTACAAACACTTCTCTCATAGCGATCGCGAACCCGGGTCCCTATGGCTGAAACAAAGTACCTTATTCTCTACCATGTTTGGTGCTACTTTATTCTTTTTTTCAAAATAACGCATATTTCACTGCATTTCCCTACACTGACACACCAATAGGTTGCTTGCATATGACACCCGAGGATCACACATGTATATTTTTACGTAACACAAAGAGAAACTACCTAATTATATCAAACTTTTAAAACTTTCTGAAATCGAAGTGTTATCTTGTCTTCTGCAACGGTTTATTTTGATGCACCCTGTATATATATTTTCAATGTAAGAACAAAATATGTTGTTTTCATATTCTACACATCAGGATAGGTACTAAAGGCACAAATTAGCAGAAAGAGCATAAAATAATGAAGTTAGAAACATATATTCTACATGAACGACTATAACCCTTACCTTTTCAATGAGATCACATGACACACACCTTCTGTCAAAAATTGATTCCAATTACCACGGAGCTATTCAATTTTGTTTTAATTTTCTTATTTCACGTAAAAATGTTGGCTGGCAACCGTCTAACAATATATTATATGTCATTATGTGCATATTGAACTGTTACTAATTGTCGTGTATTATAATGTGTTTTAGTCTATATCTTAAGAACCACTTAACATATTTTCACGAAATAAAGCTCAAACTCGAGTACAAGCACTTCTCTCATAGCGATCGCGAACCCGGGTCCCTATGGCTGAAACAAAGTACCTTATTCTCTACCAGGTTTGGTACTACTTTATTCTTTTTTTCAAAATAACGCATATTTCACTGCATTTCCCTACACTGACACACCACTAGGTTGCTTGCATATGACACCCGAGGATCACATATGTGTATTTTTACGTAACACAAGGAGATACTACGTAATTACATCAAACTTTTAAAACTTTCTGAAATCGAAGTGTTATCTTGTCTTCTGCAGCGGTTTATTTTGATGCACCCTGTATATATATTTTCAATGTAAGAACAAAATATGTTGTTTTCATATTCTACACATCAGGATAGGTACGAAAGGCACAAATTAGCAGAAAGAGCATAAAATAATGAAGTTAGAAACATATATTCTACATGAACGACTATAACCCTTACCTTTTCAATGAGATCACATGACACACACCTTCTGTCAAATATTGATTCCAATTACCACGGAGCTATTCAATTTTGTTTTAATTTTCTTATTTCACGTAAAAATGTTGGCTGGCAACCGTCTAACAATATATTATATGTCATTATGTGCATATTGAATTGTTACTAATTGTCGTGTATTATAATGTGTTTTAGTCTATATCTTAAGAACCACTTAACATATTTTCACGAAATAAAGCTCAAACTCGAGTACAAGCACTTCTCTCATAGCGATCGCGAACTCGGGTCCCTATGGCTGAAACAAAGTACCTTATTCTCTACCAGGTTTGGTACTACTTTATTCTTTTTTTCAAAATAACGCATATTTCACTGCATTTCCCTACACTGACACACCACTAGGTTTCTTGCATATGACACCCGAGGATCACATATGTGTATTTTTACGTAACACAAGGAGAAACTACGTAATTATATCAAACTTTTAAAACTTTCTGAAATCGAAGTGTTATCTTGTCTTCTGCAACGGTTTATTTTGATGCACCCTGTATATATATTTTCAATGTAAGAACAAAATATGTTGTTTTCATATTCTACACATCAGGATAGGTACGAAAGGCACAAATTAGCAGAAAGAGCATAAAATAATGAAGTTAGAAACATATATTCTACATGAACGACTATAACCCTTACCTTTTCAATGAGATCACATGACGCACACCTTCTGTCAAAAATTGATTCCAATTACCACGGAGCTTTTCAATTTTGTTTTAATTTTCTTATTTCACGTAAAAATGTTGACTGGCAACCGTCTAACAATATATTATATGTCATTATGTGCATATTGAATTGTTACTAATTGTCGTGTATTATAATCTGTTTTGGTCTATATCTTAAGAACCATTTAACATATTTTCACGAAATAAAGCTCAAACTCGAGTACAAGCACTTCTCTCATAGCGATCGCGAACCCGAGTCCCTATGGCTGAAACAAAGTACCTTATTCTCTACCATGTTTGGTACTACTTTATTCTTTTTTTCAAAATAACGCATATTTCACTGCATTTCCCTACACTGACACACCAATAGGTTGCTTGCATATGACACCCGAGGATCACATATGTGTATTTTTACGTAACACAAGGAGAAACTACGTAATTATATCAAACTTTTAAAACTTTCTGAAATCGAAGTGTTATCTTGTCTTCTGCAACGGTTTATTTTGATGCACCCTGTATATATATTTTCAATGTAAGAACAAAATATGTTGTTTTCATATTCTACACATCAGGATAGGTACGAAAGGCACAAATTAGCAGAAAGAGCATAAAATAATGAAGTTAGAAACATATATTCTACATGAACGACTATAACCCTTACCTTTTCAATGAGATCACATGACGCACACCTTCTGTCAAAAATTGATTCCAATTACCACGGAGCTATTCAATTTTGTTTTAATTTTCTTATTTCACGTAAAAATGTTGGCTGGCAACCGTCTAACAATATATTATATGTCATTATGTGCATATTGAATTGTTACTAATTGTCGTGTATTATAATCTGTTTTGGTCTATATCTTAAGAAACATTTAACATATTTTCACGAAATAAAGCTCAAACTCGAGTACAAACACTTCTCTCATAGCGATCGCGAACCCGAGTCCCTATGGCTGAAACAAAGTACCTTATTCTCTACCATGTTTGGTGCTACTTTATTCTTTTTTTCAAAATAACGCATATTTCACTGCATTTCCCTACACTGACACACCAATAGGTTGCTTGCATATGACACCCGAGGATCACACATGTATATTTTTACGTAACAAAAAGAGAAACTACGTAATTATATCAAACTTTTAAAACTTTCTGAAATCGAAGTGTTATCTTGTCTTCTGCAACGGTTTATTTTGATGCACCCTGTATATATATTTTCAATGTAAGAACAAAATATGTTGTTTTCATATTCTACACATCAGGATAGGTACGAAAGGCACAAATTAGCAGAAAGAGCATAAAATAATGAAGTTAGAAACATATATTCTACATGAACGACTATAACCCTTACCTTTTCAATGAGATCACATGACGCACACCTTCTGTCAAAAATTGATTCCAATTACCACGGAGCTATTCAATTTTGTTTTAATTTTCTTATTTCACGTAAAAATGTTGGCTGGCAACCGTTTAACAATATATTATATGTCATTATGTGCATATTGAATTGTTACTAATTGTCGTGCATTATAATCTGTTTTAGTCTCTATCTTAAGAACCACTTAACATATTTTCACGAAATAAAGCTCAAACTCGAGTACAAGCACTTCTCTCATAGCGATCGCGAACCCGGGTCCCTATGGCTGAAACAAAGTACCTTATTCTCTACCATGTTTGGTACTACTTTATTCTTTTTTTCAAAATAACCCATATTTCACTGCATTTCCCTACACTCACACACCACTAGGTTGCTTGCATATGACACCCGAGGATAACATATGTGTATTTTTACGTAACACAAGGAGAAACTACGTAATTATATCAAACTTTTAAAACTTTCTGAAATCGAAGTGTTATCTTGTCTTCTGCAACGGTTTATTTTGATGCACCCTGTATATATATTTTCAATGTAAGAACAAAATATGTTGTTTTCATATTCTACACATCAGGATAGGTACGAAAGGCACAAATTAGCAGAAAGAGCATAAAATAATGAAGTTAGAAACATATATTCTACATGAACGACTATAAGCCTTACCTTTTCAATGAGATCACATGACACACACCTTCTGTCAAAAATTGATTCCAATTACCACGGAGCTATTCAATTTTGTTTTAATTTTCTTATTTCACGTAAAAATGTTGGCTGGCAATCGTCTAACAATATATTATATGTCATTATGTGCATATTGAATTGTTACTAATTGTCGTGTATTATAATGTGTTTTAGTCTATATCTTAAGAACCACTTAACATATTTTCACGAAATAAAGCTCAAACTCGAGTACAAGCACTTCTCTCATAGCGATCGCGAACCCGGGTCCCTATGGCTGAAACAAAGTATCTTATTCTCTACCAGGTTTGGTACTACTTTATTCTTTTTTTCAAAATAACGCATATTTCACTGCATTTCCCTACACTGACACACCAATAGGTTGCATGCATATGACACCCGAGTATCACATATGTATATTTTTACGTAACACAAAGAGAAACTACCTAATTATATCAAACTTTTAAAACTTTCTGAAATCGAAGTGTTATCTTGTCTTCTGCAACGGTTTATTTTGATGCACCCTGTATATATATTTTCAATGTAAGAACAAAATATGTTGTTTTCATATTCTACACATCAGGATAGGTACGAAAGGCACAAATTAGCAGAAAGAGCATAAAATAATGAAGTTAGAAACATATATTCTACATGAACGACTATAACCCTTACCTTTTCAATGAGATCACATGACACACACCTTCTGTCAAAAATTGATTCCAATTACCACGGAGCTATTCAATTTTGTTTTAATTTTCTTATTTCACGTAAAAATGTTGGCTGGCAACCGTCTAACAATATATTATATGTCATTATGTGCATATTGAACTGTTACTAATTGTCGTGTATTATAATGTGTTTTAGTCTATATCTTAAGAAGCACTTAACATATTTTCACGAAATAAAGCTCAAACTCGAGTACAAGCACTTCTCTCATAGCGATCGCGAACCCGGGTCCCTATGGCTGAAACAAAGTACCTTATTCTCTACCAGGTTTGGTACTACTTTATTCTTTTTTTCAAAATAACGCATATTTCACTGCATTTCCCTACACTGACACACCACTAGGTTGCTTGCATATGACACCCGAGGATTACATATGTGTATTTTTACGTAACACAAGGAGATACTACGTAATTATATCAAACTTTTAAAACTTTCTGAAATCGAAGTGTTATCTTGTCTTCTGCAGCGGTTTATTTTGATGCACCCTGTATATATATTTTCAATGTAAGAACAAAATATGTTGTTTTCATATTCTACACATCAGGATAGGTACGAAAGGCACAAATTAGCAGAAAGAGCATAAAATAATGAAGTTAGAAACATATATTCTACATGAAGGACTATAACCCTTACCTTTTCAATGAGATCACATGACGCACACCTTCTGTCAAAAATTGATTCCAATTACCACGGAGCTATTCAATTTTGTTTTAATTTTCTTATTTCACGTAAAAATGTTGGCTGGCAACCGTCTAACAATATATTATATGTCATTATGTGCATATTGAATTGTTACTAATTGTCGTGTATTATAATCTGTTTTGGTCTATATCTTAAGAAACATTTAACATATTTTCACGAAATAAAGCTCAAACTCGAGTACAAACACTTCTCTCATAGCGATCGCGAACCCGGGTCCCTATGGCTGAAACAAAGTACCTTATTCTCTACCATGTTTGGTGCTACTTTATTCTTTTTTTCAAAATAACGCATATTTCACTGCATTTCCCTACACTGACACACCAATAGGTTGCTTGCATATGACACCCGAGGATCACACATGTATATTTTTACGTAACACAAAGAGAAACTACCTAATTATATCAAACTTTTAAAACTTTCTGAAATCGAAGTGTTATCTTGTCTTCTGCAACGGTTTATTTTGATGCACCCTGTATATATATTTTCAATGTAAGAACAAAATATGTTGTTTTCATATTCTACACATCAGGATAGGTACGAAAGGCACAAATTAGCAGAAAGAGCATAAAATAATGAAGTTAGAAACATATATTCTACATGAACGACTATAACCCTTACCTTTTCAATGAGATCACATGACGCACACCTTCTGTCAAAAATTGATTCCAATTACCACGGAGCTATTCAATTTTGTTTTAATTTTCTTATTTCACGTAAAAATGTTGGCTGGCAACCGTTTAACAATATATTATATGTCATTATGTGCATATTGAATTGTTACTAATTGTCGTGCATTATAATCTGTTTTAGTCTCTATCTTAAGAACCACTTAACATATTTTCACGAAATAAAGCTCAAACTCGAGTACAAGCACTTCTCTCATAGCGATCGCGAACCCGGGTCCCTATGGCTGAAACAAAGTACCTTATTCTCTACCATGTTTGGTACTACTTTATTCTTTTTTTCAAAATAACCCATATTTCACTGCATTTCCCTACACTCACACACCACTAGGTTGCTTGCATATGACACCCGAGGATAACATATGTGTATTTTTACGTAACACAAGGAGAAACTACGTAATTATATCAAACTTTTAAAACTTTCTGAAATCGAAGTGTTATCTTGTCTTCTGCAACGGTTTATTTTGATGCACCCTGTATATATATTTTCAATGTAAGAACAAAATATGTTGTTTTCATATTCTACACATCAGGATAGGTACGAAAGGCACAAATTAGCAGAAAGAGCATAAAATAATGAAGTTAGAAACATATATTCTACATGAACGACTATAAGCCTTACCTTTTCAATGAGATCACATGACACACACCTTCTGTCAAAAATTGATTCCAATTACCACGGAGCTATTCAATTTTGTTTTAATTTTCTTATTTCACGTAAAAATGTTGGCTGGCAATCGTCTAACAATATATTATATGTCATTATGTGCATATTGAATTGTTACTAATTGTCGTGTATTATAATGTGTTTTAGTCTATATCTTAAGAACCACTTAACATATTTTCACGAAATAAAGCTCAAACTCGAGTACAAGCACTTCTCTCATAGCGATCGCGAACCCGGGTCCCTACGGCTGAAACAAAGTATCTTATTCTCTACCAGGTTTGGTACTACTTTATTCTTTTTTTCAAAATAACGCATATTTCACTGCATTTCCCTACACTGACACACCAATAGGTTGCATGCATATGACACCCGAGTATCACATATGTATATTTTTACGTAACACAAAGAGAAACTACCTAATTATATCAAACTTTTAAAACTTTCTGAAATCGAAGTGTTATCTTGTCTTCTGCAACGGTTTATTTTGATGCACCCTGTATATATATTTTCAATGTAAGAACAAAATATGTTGTTTTCATATTCTACACATCAGGATAGGTACGAAAGGCACAAATTAGCAGAAAGAGCATAAAATAATGAAGTTAGAAACATATATTCTACATGAACGACTATAACCCTTACCTTTTCAATGAGATCACATGACACACACCTTCTGTCAAAAATTGATTCCAATTACCACGGAGCTATTCAATTTTGTTTTAATTTTCTTATTTCACGTAAAAATGTTGGCTGGCAACCGTCTAACAATATATTATATGTCATTATGTGCATATTGAACTGTTACTAATTGTCGTGTATTATAATGTGTTTTAGTCTATATCTTAAGAAGCACTTAACATATTTTCACGAAATAAAGCTCAAACTCGAGTACAAGCACTTCTCTCATAGCGATCGCGAACCCGGGTCCCTATGGCTGAAACAAAGTACCTTATTCTCTACCAGGTTTGGTACTACTTTATTCTTTTTTTCAAAATAACGCATATTTCACTGCATTTCCCTACACTGACACACCACTAGGTTGCTTGCATATGACACCCGAGGATTACATATGTGTATTTTTACGTAACACAAGGAGATACTACGTAATTATATCAAACTTTTAAAACTTTCTGAAATCGAAGTGTTATCTTGTCTTCTGCAGCGGTTTATTTTGATGCACCCTGTATATATATTTTCAATGTAAGAACAAAATATGTTGTTTTCATATTCTACACATCAGGATAGGTACGAAAGGCACAAATTAGCAGAAAGAGCATAAAATAATGAAGTTAGAAACATATATTCTACATGAAGGACTATAACCCTTACCTTTTCAATGAGATCACATGACGCACACCTTCTGTCAAAAATTGATTCCAATTACCACGGAGCTATTCAATTTTGTATTAATTTTCTTATTTCACGTAAAAATGTTGGCTGGCAACCGTCTAACAATATATTATATGTCATTATGTGCATATTGAATTGTTACTAATTGTCGTGTATTATAATCTGTTTTGGTCTATATCTTAAGAACCATTTAACATATTTTCACGAAATAAAGCTCAAACTCGAGTACAAGCACTTCTCTCATAGCGATCGCGAACCCGGGTCCCTATGGCTGAAACAAAGTACCTTATTCTCTACCATGTTTGGTACTACTTTATTCTTTTTTTCAAAATAACGTATATTTCACTGCATTTCCCTACACTGACACACCACTAGGTTGCTTGCATATGACACCCGAGGATCACATATGTGTATTTTTACGTAACACAAGGAGAAACTACGTAATTATATCAAACTTTTAAAACTTTCTGAAATCGAAGTGTTATCTTGTCTTCTGCAACGGTTTATTTTGATGCACCCTGTATATATATTTTCAATGTAAGAACAAAATATGTTGTTTTCATATTCTACACATCAGGATAGGTACGAAAGGCACAAATTAGCAGAAAGAGCATAAAATAATGAAGTTAGAAACATATATTCTACATGAACGACTATAACCCTTACCTTTTCAATGAGATCACATGACGCACACCTTCTGTCAAAAATTGATTCCAATTACCACGGAGCTATTCAATTTTGTTTTAATTTTCTTATTTCACGTAAAAATGTTGGCTGGCAACCGTCTAACAATATATTATATGTCATTATGTGCATATTGAATTGTTACTAATTGTCGTGTATTATAATGTGTTTTAGTCTATATCTTAAGAACCACTTAACATATTTTCACGAAATAAAGCTCAAACTCGAGTACAAGCACTTCTCTCATAGCGATCGCGAACTCGGGTCCCTATGGCTGAAACAAAGTACCTTATTCTCTACCAGGTTTGGTACTACTTTATTCTTTTTTTCAAAATAACGCATATTTCACTGCATTTCCCTACACTGACACACCACTAGGTTTCTTGCATATGACACCCGAGGATCACATATGTGTATTTTTACGTAACACAAGGAGAAACTACGTAATTATATCAAACTTTTAAAACTTTCTGAAATCGAAGTGTTATCTTGTCTTCTGCAACGGTTTATTTTGATGCACCCTGTATATATATTTTCAATGTAAGAACAAAATATGTTGTTTTCATATTCTACACATCAGGATAGGTACGAAAGGCACAAATTAGCAGAAAGAGCATAAAATAATGAAGTTAGAAACATATATTCTACATGAACGACTATAACCCTTACCTTTTCAATGAGATCACATGACGCACACCTTCTGTCAAAAATTGATTCCAATTACCACGGAGCTATTCAATTTTGTTTTAATTTTCTTATTTCACGTAAAAATGTTGACTGGCAACCGTCTAACAATATATTATATGTCATTATGTGCATATTGAATTGTTACTAATTGTCGTGTATTATAATCTGTTTTGGTCTATATCTTAAGAACCATTTAACATATTTTCACGAAATAAAGCTCAAACTCGAGTACAAGCACTTCTCTCATAGCGATCGCGAACCCGAGTCCCTATGGCTGAAACAAAGTACCTTATTCTCTACCATGTTTGGTACTACTTTATTCTTTTTTTCAAAATAACGCATATTTCACTGCATTTCCCTACACTGACACACCAATAGGTTGCTTGCATATGACACCCGAGGATCACATATGTGTATTTTTACGTAACACAAGGAGAAACTACGTAATTATATCAAACTTTTAAAACTTTCTGAAATCGAAGTGTTATCTTGTCTTCTGCAACGGTTTATTTTGATGCACCCTGTATATATATTTTCAATGTAAGAACAAAATATGTTGTTTTCATATTCTACACATCAGGATAGGTACGAAAGGCACAAATTAGCAGAAAGAGCATAAAATAATGAAGTTAGAAACATATATTCTACATGAACGACTATAACCCTTACCTTTTCAATGAGATCACATGACGCACACCTTCTGTCAAAAATTGATTCCAATTACCACGGAGCTATTCAATTTTGTTTTAATTTTCTTATTTCACGTAAAAATGTTGGCTGGCAACCGTCTAACAATATATTATATGTCATTATGTGCATATTGAATTGTTACTAATTGTCGTGTATTATAATCTGTTTTGGTCTATATCTTAAGAAACATTTAACATATTTTCACGAAATAAAGCTCAAACTCGAGTACAAACACTTCTCTCATAGCGATCGCGAACCCGGGTCCCTATGGCTGAAACAAAGTACCTTATTCTCTACCATGTTTGGTGCTACTTTATTCTTTTTTTCAAAATAACGCATATTTCACTGCATTTCCCTACACTGACACACCAATAGGTTGCTTGCATATGACACCCGAGGATCACACATGTATATTTTTACGTAACACAAAGAGAAACTACCTAATTATATCAAACTTTTAAAACTTTCTGAAATCGAAGTGTTATCTTGTCTTCTGCAACGGTTTATTTTGATGCACCCTGTATATATATTTTCAATGTAAGAACAAAATATGTTGTTTTCATATTCTACACATCAGGATAGGTACGAAAGGCACAAATTAGCAGAAAGAGCATAAAATAATGAAGTTAGAAACATATATTCTACATGAACGACTATAACCCTTACCTTTTCAAAGAGATCACATGGCGCACACCTTCTGTCAAAAATTGATTCCAATTACCACGGAGCTATTCAATTTTGTTTTAATTTTCTTATTTCACGTAAAAATGTTGGCTGGCAACCGTTTAACAATATATTATATGTCATTATGTGCATATTGAATTGTTACTAATTGTCGTGCATTATAATCTGTTTTAGTCTCTATCTTAAGAACCACTTAACATATTTTCACGAAATAAAGCTCAAACTCGAGTACAAGCACTTCTCTCATAGCGATCGCGAACCCGGGTCCCTATGGCTGAAACAAAGTACCTTATTCTCTACCATGTTTGGTACTACTTTATTCTTTTTTTCAAAATAACCCATATTTCACTGCATTTCCCTACACTCACACACCACTAGGTTGCTTGCATATGACACCCGAGGATAACATATGTGTATTTTTACGTAACACAAGGAGAAACTACGTAATTATATCAAACTTTTAAAACTTTCTGAAATCGAAGTGTTATCTTGTCTTCTGCAACGGTTTATTTTGATGCACCCTGTATATATATTTTCAATGTAAGAACAAAATATGTTGTTTTCATATTCTACACATCAGGATAGGTACGAAAGGCACAAATTAGCAGAAAGAGCATAAAATAATGAAGTTAGAAACATATATTCTACATGAACGACAATAACCCTTACCTTTTCAATGAGATCACATGACACACACCTTCTGTCAAAAATTGATTCCAATTACCACGGAGCTATTCAATTTTGTTTTAATTTTCTTATTTCACGTAAAAATGTTGGCTGGCAATCGTCTAACAATATATTATATGTCATTATGTGCATATTGAATTGTTACTAATTGTCGTGTATTATAATGTGTTTTAGTCTATATCTTAAGAACCACTTAACATATTTTCACGAAATAAAGCTCAAACTCGAGTACAAGCACTTCTCTCATAGCGATCGCGAACCCGGGTCCCTATGGCTGAAACAAAGTATCTTATTCTCTACCAGGTTTGGTACTACTTTATTCTTTTTTTCAAAATAACGCATATTTCACTGCATTTCCCTACACTGACACACCAATAGGTTGCATGCATATGACACCCGAGTATCACATATGTATATTTTTACGTAACACAAAGAGAAACTACCTAATTATATCAAACTTTTAAAACTTTCTGAAATCGAAGTGTTATCTTGTCTTCTGCAACGGTTTATTTTGATGCACCCTGTATATATATTTTCAATGTAAGAACAAAATATGTTGTTTTCATATTCTACACATCAGGATAGGTACGAAAGGCACAAATTAGCAGAAAGAGCATAAAATAATGAAGTTAGAAACATATATTCTACATGAACGACTATAACCCTTACCTTTTCAATGAGATCACATGACACACACCTTCTGTCAAAAATTGATTCCAATTACCACGGAGCTATTCAATTTTGTTTTAATTTTCTTATTTCACGTAAAAATGTTGGCTGGCAACCGTCTAACAATATATTATATGTCATTATGTGCATATTGAACTGTTACTAATTGTCGTGTATTATAATGTGTTTTAGTCTATATCTTAAGAAGCACTTAACATATTTTCACGAAATAAAGCTCAAACTCGAGTACAAGCACTTCTCTCATAGCGATCGCGAACCCGAGTCCCTATGGCTGAAACAAAGTACCTTATTCTCTACCAGGTTTGGTACTACTTTATTCTTTTTTTCAAAATAACGCATATTTCACTGCATTTCCCTACACTGACACACCACTAGGTTGCTTGCATATGACACCCGAGGATCACATATGTGTATTTTTACGTAACACAAGGAGATACTACGTAATTATATCAAACTTTTAAAACTTTCTGAAATCGAAGTGTTATCTTGTATTCTGCAGCGGTTTATTTTGATGCACCCTGTATATATATTTTCAATGTAAGAACAAAATATGTTGTTTTCATATTCTACACATCAGGATAGGTACGAAAGGCACAAATTAGCAGAAAGAGCATAAAATAATGAAGTTAGAAACATATATTCTACATGAAGGACTATAACCCTTACCTTTTCAATGAGATCACATGACGCACACCTTCTGTCAAAAATTGATTCCAATTACCACGGAGCTATTCAATTTTGTATTAATTTTCTTATTTCACGTAAAAATGTTGGCTGGCAACCGTCTAACAATATATTATATGTCATTATGTGCATATTGAATTGTTACTAATTGTCGTGTATTATAATCTGTTTTGGTCTATATCTTAAGAACCATTTAACATATTTTCACGAAATAAAGCTCAAACTCGAGTACAAGCACTTCTCTCATAGCGATCGCGAACCCGGGTCCCTATGGCTGAAACAAAGTACCTTATTCTCTACCATGTTTGGTACTACTTTATTCTTTTTTTCAAAATAACGTATATTTCACTGCATTTCCCTACACTGACACACCACTAGGTTGCTTGCATATGACACCCGAGGATCACATATGTGTATTTTTACGTAACACAAGGAGAAACTACGTAATTATATCAAACTTTTAAAACTTTCTGAAATCGAAGTGTTATCTTGTCTTCTGCAACGGTTTATTTTGATGCACCCTGTATATATATTTTCAATGTAAGAACAAAATATGTTGTTTTCATATTCTACACATCAGGATAGGTACGAAAGGCACAAATTAGCAGAAAGAGCATAAAATAATGAAGTTAGAAACATATATTCTACATGAACGACTATAACCGTTACCTTTTCAATGAGATCACATGACGCACACCTTCTGTCAAAAATTGATTCCAATTACCACGGAGCTATTCAATTTTGTTTTAATTTTCTTATTTCACGTAAAAATGTTGGCTGGCAACCGTCTAACAATATATTATATGTCATTATGTGCATATTGAATTGTTACTAATTGTCGTGTATTATAATGTGTTTTAGTCTATATCTTAAGAACCACTTAACATATTTTCACGAAATAAAGCTCAAACTCGAGTACAAGCACTTCTCTCATAGCGATCGCGAACTCGGGTCCCTATGGCTGAAACAAAGTACCTTATTCTCTACCAGGTTTGGTACTACTTTATTCTTTTTTTCAAAATAACGCATATTTCACTGCATTTCCCTACACTGACACACCACTAGGTTTCTTGCATATGACACCCGAGGATCACATATGTGTATTTTTACGTAACACAAGGAGAAACTACGTAATTATATCAAACTTTTAAAACTTTCTGAAATCGAAGTGTTATCTTGTCTTCTGCAACGGTTTATTTTGATGCACCCTGTATATATATTTTCAATGTAAGAACAAAATATGTTGTTTTCATATTCTACACATCAGGATAGGTACGAAAGGCACAAATTAGCAGAAAGAGCATAAAATAATGAAGTTAGAAACATATATTCTACATGAACGACTATAACCCTTACCTTTTCAATGAGATCACATGACGCACACCTTCTGTCAAAAATTGATTCCAATTACCACGGAGCTATTCAATTTTGTTTTAATTTTCTTATTTCACGTAAAAATGTTGACTGGCAACCGTCTAACAATATATTATATGTCATTATGTGCATATTGAATTGTTACTAATTGTCGTGTATTATAATCTGTTTTGGTCTATATCTTAAGAACCATTTAACATATTTTCACGAAATAAAGCTCAAACTCGAGTACAAGCACTTCTCTCATAGCGATCGCGAACCCGAGTCCCTATGGCTGAAACAAAGTACCTTATTCTCTACCATGTTTGGTACTACTTTATTCTTTTTTTCAAAATAACGCATATTTCACTGCATTTCCCTACACTGACACACCAATAGGTTGCTTGCATATGACACCCGAGGATCACATATGTGTATTTTTACGTAACACAAGGAGAAACTACGTAATTATATCAAACTTTTAAAACTTTCTGAAATCGAAGTGTTATCTTGTCTTCTGCAACGGTTTATTTTGATGCACCCTGTATATATATTTTCAATGTAAGAACAAAATATGTTGTTTTCATATTCTACACATCAGGATAGGTACGAAAGGCACAAATTAGCAGAAAGAGCATAAAATAATGAAGTTAGAAACATATATTCTACATGAACGACTATAACCCTTACCTTTTCAATGAGATCACATGACGCACACCTTCTGTCAAAAATTGATTCCAATTACCACGGAGCTATTCAATTTTGTTTTAATTTTCTTATTTCACGTAAAAATGTTGGCTGGCAACCGTCTAACAATATATTATATGTCATTATGTGCATATTGAATTGTTACTAATTGTCGTGTATTATAATCTGTTTTGGTCTATATCTTAAGAAACATTTAACATATTTTCACGAAATAAAGCTCAAACTCGAGTACAAACACTTCTCTCATAGCGATCGCGAACCCGGGTCCCTATGGCTGAAACAAAGTACCTTATTCTCTACCATGTTTGGTGCTACTTTATTCTTTTTTTCAAAATAACGCATATTTCACTGCATTTCCCTACACTGACACACCAATAGGTTGCTTGCATATGACACCCGAGGATCACACATGTATATTTTTACGTAACACAAAGAGAAACTACCTAATTATATCAAACTTTTAAAACTTTCTGAAATCGAAGTGTTATCTTGTCTTCTGCAACGGTTTATTTTGATGCACCCTGTATATATATTTTCAATGTAAGAACAAAATATGTTGTTTTCATATTCTACACATCAGGATAGGTACGAAAGGCACAAATTAGCAGAAAGAGCATAAAATAATGAAGTTAGAAACATATATTCTACATGAACGACTATAACCCTTACCTTTTCAATGAGATCACATGACGCACACCTTCTGTCAAAAATTGATTCCAATTACCACGGAGCTTTTCAATTTTGTTTTAATTTTCTTATTTCACGTAAAAATGTTGGCTGGCAACCGTTTAACAATATATTATATGTCATTATGTGCATATTGAATTGTTACTAATTGTCGTGCATTATAATCTGTTTTAGTCTCTATCTTAAGAACCACTTAACATATTTTCACGAAATAAAGCTCAAACTCGAGTACAAGCACTTCTCTCATAGCGATCGCGAACCCGGGTCCCTATGGCTGAAACAAAGTACCTTATTCTCTACCATGTTTGGTACTACTTTATTCTTTTTTTCAAAATAACCCATATTTCACTGCATTTCCCTACACTCACACACCACTAGGTTGCTTGCATATGACACCCGAGGATAACATATGTGTATTTTTACGTAACACAAGGAGAAACTACGTAATTATATCAAACTTTTAAAACTTTCTGAAATCGAAGTGTTATCTTGTCTTCTGCAACGGTTTATTTTGATGCACCCTGTATATATATTTTCAATGTAAGAACAAAATATGTTGTTTTCATATTCTACACATCAGGATAGGTACGAAAGGCACAAATTAGCAGAAAGAGCATAAAATAATGAAGTTAGAAACATATATTCTACATGAACGACTATAACCCTTACCTTTTCAATGAGATCACATGACGCACACCTTCTGTCAAAAATTGATTCCAATTACCACGGAGCTATTCAATTTTGTTTTAATTTTCTTATTTCACGTAAAAATGTTGGCTGGCAACCGTCTAACAATATATTATATGTCATTATGTGCATATTGAATTGTTACTAATTGTCGTGTATTATAATCTGTTTTGGTCTATATCTTAAGAACCATTTAACATATTTTCACGAAATAAAGCTCAAACTCGAGTACAAGCACTTCTCTCATAGCGATCGCGAACCCGGGTCCCTATGGCTGAAACAAAGTACCTTATTCTCTACCATGTTTGGTACTACTTTATTCTTTTTTTCAAAATAACGTATATTTCACTGCATTTCCCTACACTGACACACCACTAGGTTGCTTGCATATGACACCCGAGGATCACATATGTGTATTTTTACGTAACACAAGGAGAAACTACGTAATTATATCAAACTTTTAAAACTTTCTGAAATCGAAGTGTTATCTTGTCTTCTGCAACGGTTTATTTTGATGCACCCTGTATATATATTTTCAATGTAAGAACAAAATATGTTGTTTTCATATTCTACACATCAGGATAGGTACGAAAGGCACAAATTAGCAGAAAGAGCATAAAATAATGAAGTTAGAAACATATATTCTACATGAACGACTATAACCGTTACCTTTTCAATGAGATCACATGACGCACACCTTCTGTCAAAAATTGATTCCAATTACCACGGAGCTATTCAATTTTGTTTTAATTTTCTTATTTCACGTAAAAATGTTGGCTGGCAACCGTCTAACAATATATTATATGTCATTATGTGCATATTGAATTGTTACTAATTGTCGTGTATTATAATGTGTTTTAGTCTATATCTTAAGAACCACTTAACATATTTTCACGAAATAAAGCTCAAACTCGAGTACAAGCACTTCTCTCATAGCGATCGCGAACTCGGGTCCCTATGGCTGAAACAAAGTACCTTATTCTCTACCAGGTTTGGTACTACTTTATTCTTTTTTTCAAAATAACGCATATTTCACTGCATTTCCCTACACTGACACACCACTAGGTTGCTTGCATATGACACCCGAAGATCACATATGTGTATTTTTACGTAACACAAGGAGAAACTACGTAATTATATCAAACTTTTAAAACTTTCTGAAATCGAAGTGTTATCTTGTCTTCTGCAACGGTTTATTTTGATGCACCCTGTATATATATTTTCAATGTAAGAACAAAATATGTTGTTTTCATATTCTACACATCAGGATAGGTACGAAAGGCACAAATTAGCAGAAAGAGCATAAAATAATGAAGTTAGAAACATATATTCTACATGAACGACTATAACCCTTACCTTTTCAATGAGATCACATGACGCACACCTTCTGTCAAAAATTGATTCCAATTACCACGGAGCTATTCAATTTTGTTTTAATTTTCTTATTTCACGTAAAAATGTTGACTGGCAACCGTCTAACAATATATTATATGTCATTATGTGCATATTGAATTGTTACTAATTGTCGTGTATTATAATCTGTTTTGGTCTATATCTTAAGAACCATTTAACATATTTTCACGAAATAAAGCTCAAACTCGAGTACAAGCACTTCTCTCATAGCGATCGCGAACCCGAGTCCCTATGGCTGAAACAAAGTACCTTATTCTCTACCATGTTTGGTACTACTTTATTCTTTTTTTCAAAATAACGCATATTTCACTGCATTTCCCTACACTGACACACCAATAGGTTGCTTGCATATGACACCCGAGGATCACATATGTGTATTTTTACGTAACACAAGGAGAAACTACGTAATTATATCAAACTTTTAAAACTTTCTGAAATCGAAGTGTTATCTTGTCTTCTGCAACGGTTTATTTTGATGCACCCTGTATATATATTTTCAATGTAAGAACAAAATATGTTGTTTTCATATTCTACACATCAGGATAGGTACGAAAGGCACAAATTAGCAGAAAGAGCATAAAATAATGAAGTTAGAAACATATATTCTACATGAACGACTATAACCCTTACCTTTTCAATGAGATCACATGACGCACACCTTCTGTCAAAAATTGATTCCAATTACCACGGAGCTATTCAATTTTGTTTTAATTTTCTTATTTCACGTAAAAATGTTGGCTGGCAACCGTCTAACAATATATTATATGTCATTATGTGCATATTGAATTGTTACTAATTGTCGTGTATTATAATCTGTTTTGGTCTATATCTTAAGAAACATTTAACATATTTTCACGAAATAAAGCTCAAACTCGAGTACAAACACTTCTCTCATAGCGATCGCGAACCCGGGTCCCTATGGCTGAAACAAAGTACCTTATTCTCTACCATGTTTGGTGCTACTTTATTCTTTTTTTCAAAATAACGCATATTTCACTGCATTTCCCTACACTGACACACCAATAGGTTGCTTGCATATGACACCCGAGGATCACACATGTATATTTTTACGTAACACAAAGAGAAACTACCTAATTATATCAAACTTTTAAAACTTTCTGAAATCGAAGTGTTATCTTGTCTTCTGCAACGGTTTATTTTGATGCACCCTGTATATATATTTTCAATGTAAGAACAAAATATGTTGTTTTCATATTCTACACATCAGGATAGGTACGAAAGGCACAAATTAGCAGAAAGAGCATAAAATAATGAAGTTAGAAACATATATTCTACATGAACGACTATAACCCTTACCTTTTCAATGAGATCACATGACACACACCTTCTGTCAAAAATTGATTCCAATTACCACGGAGCTATTCAATTTTGTTTTAATTTTCTTATTTCACGTAAAAATGTTGGCTGGCAATCGTCTAACAATATATTATATGTCATTATGTGCATATTGAATTGTTACTAATTGTCGTGTATTATAATGTGTTTTAGTCTATATCTTAAGAACCACTTAACATATTTTCACGAAATAAAGCTCAAACTCGAGTACAAGCACTTCTCTCATAGCGATCGCGAACCCGGGTCCCTATGGCTGAAACAAAGTATCTTATTCTCTACCAGGTTTGGTACTACTTTATTCTTTTTTTCAAAATAACGCATATTTCACTGCATTTCCCTACACTGACACACCAATAGGTTGCTTGCATATGACACCCGAGGATCACATATGTGTATTTTTACGTAACACAAGGAGATACTACGTAATTATATCAAACTTTTAAAACTTTCTGAAATCGAAGTGTTATCTTGTCTTCTGCAGCGGTTTATTTTGATGCACCCTGTATATATATTTTCAATGTAAGAACAAAATATGTTGTTTTCATATTCTACACATCAGGATAGGTACGAAAGGCACAAATTAGCAGAAAGAGCATAAAATAATGAAGTTAGAAACATATATTCTACATGAACGACTATAACCCTTACCTTTTCAATGAGATCACATGACGCACACCTTCTGTCAAAAATTGATTCCAATTACCACGGAGCTATTCAATTTTGTATTAATTTTCTTATTTCACGTAAAAATGTTGGCTGGCAACCGTCTAACAATATATTATATGTCATTATGTGCATATTGAATTGTTACTAATTGTCGTGTATTATAATCTGTTTTGGTCTATATCTTAAGAACCATTTAACATATTTTCACGAAATAAAGCTCAAACTCGAGTACAAGCACTTCTCTCATAGCGATCGCGAACCCGGGTCCCTATGGCTGAAACAAAGTACCTTATTCTCTACCATGTTTGGTACTACTTTATTCTTTTTTTCAAAATAACGTATATTTCACTGCATTTCCCTACACTGACACACCACTAGGTTGCTTGCATATGACACCCGAGGATCACATATGTGTATTTTTACGTAACACAAGGAGAAACTACGTAATTATATCAAACTTTTAAAACTTTCTGAAATCGAAGTGTTATCTTGTCTTCTGCAACGGTTTATTTTGATGCACCCTGTATATATATTTTCAATGTAAGAACAAAATATGTTGTTTTCATATTCTACACATCAGGATAGGTACGAAAGGCACAAATTAGCAGAAAGAGCATAAAATAATGAAGTTAGAAACATATATTCTACATGAACGACTATAACCCTTACCTTTTCAATGAGATCACATGACGCACACCTTCTGTCAAAAATTGATTCCAATTACCACGGAGCTATTCAATTTTGTTTTAATTTTCTTATTTCACGTAAAAATGTTGACTGGCAACCGTCTAACAATATATTATATGTCATTATGTGCATATTGAATTGTTACTAATTGTCGTGTATTATAATCTGTTTTGGTCTATATCTTAAGAACCATTTAAAATATTTTCACGAAATAAAGCTCAAACTCGAGTACAAGCACTTCTCTCATAGCGATCGCGAACCCGAGTCCCTATGGCTGAAACAAAGTACCTTATTCTCTACCATGTTTGGTACTACTTTATTCTTTTTTTCAAAATAACGCATATTTCACTGCATTTCCCTACACTGACACACCAATAGGTTGCTTGCATATGACACCCGAGGATCACATATGTGTATTTTTACGTAACACAAGGAGAAACTACGTAATTATATCAAACTTTTAAAACTTTCTGAAATCGAAGTGTTATCTTGTCTTCTGCAACGGTTTATTTTGATGCACCCTGTATATATATTTTCAATGTAAGAACAAAATATGTTGTTTTCATATTCTACACATCAGGATAGGTACGAAAGGCACAAATTAGCAGAAAGAGCATAAAATAATGAAGTTAGAAACATATATTCTACATGAACGACTATAACCCTTACCTTTTCAATGAGATCACATGACGCACACCTTCTGTCAAAAATTGATTCCAATTACCACGGAGCTATTCAATTTTGTTTTAATTTTCTTATTTCACGTAAAAATGTTGGCTGGCAACCGTCTAACAATATATTATATGTCATTATGTGCATATTGAATTGTTACTAATTGTCGTGTATTATAATCTGTTTTGGTCTATATCTTAAGAAACATTTAACATATTTTCACGAAATAAAGCTCAAACTCGAGAACAAACACTTCTCTCATAGCGATCGCGAACCCGGGTCCCTATGGCTGAAACAAAGTACCTTATTCTCTACCATGTTTGGTGCTACTTTATTCTTTTTTTCAAAATAACGCATATTTCACTGCATTTCCCTACACTGACACACCAATAGGTTGCTTGCATATGACACCCGAGGATCACACATGTATATTTTTACGTAACACAAAGAGAAACTACCTAATTATATCAAACTTTTAAAACTTTCTGAAATCGAAGTGTTATCTTGTCTTCTGCAACGGTTTATTTTGATGCACCCTGTATATATATTTTCAATGTAAGAACAAAATATGTTGTTTTCATATTCTACACATCAGGATAGGTACGAAAGGCACAAATTAGCAGAAAGAGCATAAAATAATGAAGTTAGAAACATATATTCTACATGAACGACTATAACCCTTACCTTTTCAATGAGATCACATGACGCACACCTTCTGTCAAAAATTGATTCCAATTACCACGGAGCTATTCAATTTTGTTTTAATTTTCTTATTTCACGTAAAAATGTTGGCTGGCAACCGTTTAACAATATATTATATGTCATTATGTGCATATTGAATTGTTACTAATTGTCGTGCATTATAATCTGTTTTAGTCTCTATCTTAAGAACCACTTAACATATTTTCACGAAATAAAGCTCAAACTCGAGTACAAGCACTTCTCTCATAGCGATCGCGAACCCGGGTCCCTATGGCTGAAACAAAGTACCTTATTCTCTACCATGTTTGGTACTACTTTATTCTTTTTTTCAAAATAACCCATATTTCACTGCATTTCCCTACACTCACACACCACTAGGTTGCTTGCATATGACACCCGAGGATAACATATGTGTATTTTTACGTTACACAAGGAGAAACTACGTAATTATATCAAACTTTTAAAACTTTCTGAAATCGAAGTGTTATCTTGTCTTCTGCAACGGTTTATTTTGATGCACCCTGTATATATATTTTCAATGTAAGAACAAAATATGTTGTTTTCATATTCTACACATCAGGATAGGTACGAAAGGCACAAATTAGCAGAAAGAGCATAAAATAATGAAGTTAGAAACATATATTCTACATGAACGACAATAACCCTTACCTTTTCAATGAGATCACATGACACACACCTTCTGTCAAAAATTGATTCCAATTACCACGGAGCTATTCAATTTTGTTTTAATTTTCTTATTTCACGTAAAAATGTTGGCTGGCAATCGTCTAACAATATATTATATGTCATTATGTGCATATTGAATTGTTACTAATTGTCGTGTATTATAATGTGTTTTAGTCTATATCTTAAGAACCACTTAACATATTTTCACGAAATAAAGCTCAAACTCGAGTACAAGCACTTCTCTCATAGCGATCGCGAACCCGGGTCCCTATGGCTGAAACAAAGTATCTTATTCTCTACCAGGTTTGGTACTACTTTATTCTTTTTTTCAAAATAACGCATATTTCACTGCATTTCCCTACACTGACACACCAATAGGTTGCATGCATATGACACCCGAGGATCACATATGTATATTTTTACGTAACACAAAGAGAAACTACCTAATTATATCAAACTTTTAAAACTTTCTGAAATCGAAGTGTTATCTTGTCTTCTGCAACGGTTTATTTTGATGCACCCTGTATATATATTTTCAATGTAAGAACAAAATATGTTGTTTTCATATTCTACACATCAGGATAGGTACGAAAGGCACAAATTAGCAGAAAGAGCATAAAATAATGAAGTTAGAAACATATATTCTACATGAACGACTATAACCCTTACCTTTTCAATGAGATCACATGACGCACACCTTCTGTCAAAAATTGATTCCAATTACCACGGAGCTATTCAATTTTGTTTTAATTTTCTTATTTCACGTAAAAATGTTGGCTGGCAACCGTCTAACAATATATTATATGTCATTATGTGCATATTGAATTGTTACTAATTGTCGTGTATTATAATCTGTTTTGGTCTATATCTTAAGAACCATTTAACATATTTTCACGAAATAAAGCTCAAACTCGAGTACAAGCACTTCTCTCATAGCGATCGCGAACCCGGGTCCCTATGGCTGAAACAAAGTACCTTATTCTCTACCATGTTTGGTACTACTTTATTCTTTTTTTCAAAATAACGTATATTTCACTGCATTTCCCTACACTGACACACCACTAGGTTGCTTGCATATGACACCCGAGGATCACATATGTGTATTTTTACGTAACACAAGGAGAAACTACGTAATTATATCAAACTTTTAAAACTTTCTGAAATCGAAGTGTTATCTTGTCTTCTGCAACGGTTTATTTTGATGCACCCTGTATATATATTTTCAATGTAAGAACAAAATATGTTGTTTTCATATTCTACACATCAGGATAGGTACGAAAGGCACAAATTAGCAGAAAGAGCATAAAATAATGAAGTTAGAAACATATATTCTACATGAACGACTATAACCGTTACCTTTTCAATGAGATCACATGACGCACACCTTCTGTCAAAAATTGATTCCAATTACCACGGAGCTATTCAATTTTGTTTTAATTTTCTTATTTCACGTAAAAATGTTGGCTGGCAACCGTCTAACAATATATTATATGTCATTATGTGCATATTGAAATGTTACTAATTGTCGTGTATTATAATGTGTTTTAGTCTATATCTTAAGAAGCACTTAACATATTTTCACGAAATAAAGCTCAAACTCGAGTACAAGCACTTCTCTCATAGCGATCGCGAACTCGGGTCCCTATGGCTGAAACAAAGTACCTTATTCTCTACCAGGTTTGGTACTACTTTATTCTTTTTTTCAAAATAACGCATATTTCACTGCATTTCCCTACACTGACACACCACTAGGTTTCTTGCATATGACACCCGAGGATCACATATGTGTATTTTTACGTAACACAAGGAGAAACTACGTAATTGTATCAAACTTTTAAAACTTTCTGAAATCGAAGTGTTATCTTGTCTTCTGCAACGGTTTATTTTGATGCACCCTGTATATATATTTTCAATGTAAGAACAAAATATGTTGTTTTCATATTCTACACATCAGGATAGGTACGAAAGGCACAAATTAGCAGAAAGAGCATAAAATAATGAAGTTAGAAACATATATTCTACATGAACGACTATAACCCTTACCTTTTCAATGAGATCACATGACGCACACCTTCTGTCAAAAATTGATTCCAATTACCACGGAGCTATTCAATTTTGTTTTAATTTTCTTATTTCACGTAAAAATGTTGACTGGCAACCGTCTAACAATATATTATATGTCATTATGTGCATATTGAATTGTTACTAATTGTCGTGTATTATAATCTGTTTTGGTCTATATCTTAAGAACCATTTAACATATTTTCACGAAATAAAGCTCAAACTCGAGTACAAGCACTTCTCTCATAGCGATCGCGAACCCGAGTCCCTATGGCTGAAACAAAGTACCTTATTCTCTACCATGTTTGGTACTACTTTATTCTTTTTTTCAAAATAACGCATATTTCACTGCATTTCCCTACACTGACACACCAATAGGTTGCTTGCATATGACACCCGAGGATCACATATGTGTATTTTTACGTAACACAAGGAGAAACTACGTAATTATATCAAACTTTTAAAACTTTCTGAAATCGAAGTGTTATCTTGTCTTCTGCAACGGTTTATTTTGATGCACCCTGTATATATATTTTCAATGTAAGAACAAAATATGTTGTTTTCATATTCTACACATCAGGATAGGTACGAAAGGCACAAATTAGCAGAAAGAGCATAAAATAATGAAGTTAGAAACATATATTCTACATGAACGACTATAACCCTTACCTTTTCAATGAGATCACATGACGCACACCTTCTGTCAAAAATTGATTCCAATTACCACGGAGCTATTCAATTTTGTTTTAATTTTCTTATTTCACGTAAAAATGTTGGCTGGCAACCGTCTAACAATATATTATATGTCATTATGTGCATATTGAATTGTTACTAATTGTCGTGTATTATAATCTGTTTTGGTCTATATCTTAAGAAACATTTAACATATTTTCACGAAATAAAGCTCAAACTCGAGTACAAACACTTCTCTTATAGCGATCGCGAACCCGGGTCCCTATGGCTGAAACAAAGTACCTTATTCTCTACCATGTTTGGTGCTACTTTATTCTTTTTTTCAAAATAACGCATATTTCACTGCATTTCCCTACACTGACACACCAATAGGTTGCTTGCATATGACACCCGAGGATCACACATGTATATTTTTACGTAACACAAAGAGAAACTACCTAATTATATCAAACTTTTAAAACTTTCTGAAATCGAAGTGTTATCTTGTCTTCTGCAACGGTTTATTTTGATGCACCCTGTATATATATTTTCAATGTAAGAACAAAATATGTTGTTTTCATATTCTACACATCAGGATAGGTACGAAAGGCACAAATTAGCAGAAAGAGCATAAAATAATGAAGTTAGAAACATATATTCTACATGAACGACTATAACCCTTACCTTTTCAATGAGATCACATGACGCACACCTTCTGTCAAAAATTGATTCCAATTACCACGGAGCTATTCAATTTTGTTTTAATTTTCTTATTTCACGTAAAAATGTTGGCTGGCAACCGTTTAACAATATATTATATGTCATTATGTGCATATTGAATTGTTACTAATTGTCGTGCATTATAATCTGTTTTAGTCTCTATCTTAAGAACCACTTAACATATTTTCACGAAATAAAGCTCAAACTCGAGTACAAGCACTTCTCTCATAGCGATCGCGAACCCGGGTCCCTATGGCTGAAACAAAGTACCTTATTCTCTACCATGTTTGGTACTACTTTATTCTTTTTTTCAAAATAACCCATATTTCACTGCATTTCCCTACACTCACACACCACTAGGTTGCTTGCATATGACACCCGAGGATAACATATGTGTATTTTTACGTAACACAAGGAGAAACTACGTAATTATATCAAACTTTTAAAACTTTCTGAAATCGAAGTGTTATCTTGTCTTCTGCAACGGTTTATTTTGATGCACCCTGTATATATATTTTCAATGTAAGAACAAAATATGTTGTTTTCATATTCTACACATCAGGATAGGTACGAAAGGCACAAATTAGCAGAAAGAGCATAAAATAATGAAGTTAGAAACATATATTCTACATGAACGACAATAACCCTTACCTTTTCAATGAGATCACATGACACACACCTTCTGTCAAAAATTGATTCCAATTACCACGGAGCTATTCAATTTTGTTTTAATTTTCTTATTTCACGTAAAAATGTTGGCTGGCAATCGTCTAACAATATATTATATGTCATTATGTGCATATTGAATTGTTACTAATTGTCGTGTATTATAATGTGTTTTAGTCTATATCTTAAGAACCACTTAACATATTTTCACGAAATAAAGCTCAAACTCGAGTACAAGCACTTCTCTCATAGCGATCGCGAACCCGGGTCCCTATGGCTGAAACAAAGTATCTTATTCTCTACCAGGTTTGGTACTACTTTATTCTTTTTTTCAAAATAACGCATATTTCACTGCATTTCCCTACACTGACACACCAATAGGTTGCATGCATATGACACCCGAGTATCACATATGTATATTTTTACGTAACACAAAGAGAAACTACCTAATTATATCAAACTTTTAAAACTTTCTGAAATCGAAGTGTTATCTTGTCTTCTGCAACGGTTTATTTTGATGCACCCTGTATATATATTTTCAATGTAAGAACAAAATATGTTGTTTTCATATTCTACACATCAGGATAGGTACGAAAGGCACAAATTAGCAGAAAGAGCATAAAATAATGAAGTTAGAAACATATATTCTACATGAACGACTATAACCCTTACCTTTTCAATGAGATCACATGACACACACCTTCTGTCAAAAATTGATTCCAATTACCACGGAGCTATTCAATTTTGTTTTAATTTTCTTATTTCACGTAAAAATGTTGGCTGGCAACCGTCTAACAATATATTATATGTCATTATGTGCATATTGAACTGTTACTAATTGTCGTGTATTATAATGTGTTTTAGTCTATATCTTAAGAAGCACTTAACATATTTTCACGAAATAAAGCTCAAACTCGAGTACAAGCACTTCTCTCATAGCGATCGCGAACCCGAGTCCCTATGGCTGAAACAAAGTACATTATTCTCTACCAGGTTTGGTACTACTTTATTCTTTTTTTCAAAATAACGCATATTTCACTGCATTTCCCTACACTGACACACCACTAGGTTGCTTGCATATGACACCCGAGGATCACATATGTGTATTTTTACGTAACACAAGGAGATACTACGTAATTATATCAAACTTTTAAAACTTTCTGAAATCGAAGTGTTATCTTGTCTTCTGCAGCGGTTTATTTTGATGCACCCTGTATATATATTTTCAATGTAAGAACAAAATATGTTGTTTTCATATTCTACACATCAGGATAGGTACGAAAGGCACAAATTAGCAGAAAGAGCATAAAATAATGAAGTTAGAAACATATATTCTACATGAAGGACTATAACCCTTACCTTTTCAATGAGATCACATGACGCACACCTTCTGTCAAAAATTGATTCCAATTACCACGGAGCTATTCAATTTTGTATTAATTTTCTTATTTCACGTAAAAATGTTGGCTGGCAACCGTCTAACAATATATTATATGTCATTATGTGCATATTGAATTGTTACTAATTGTCGTGTATTATAATCTGTTTTGGTCTATATCTTAAGAACCATTTAACATATTTTCACGAAATAAAGCTCAAACTCGAGTACAAGCACTTCTCTCATAGCGATCGCGAACCCGGGTCCCTATGGCTGAAACAAAGTACCTTATTCTCTACCATGTTTGGTACTACTTTATTCTTTTTTTCAAAATAACGTATATTTCACTGCATTTCCCTACACTGACACACCACTAGGTTGCTTGCATATGACACCCGAGGATCACATTTGTGTATTTTTACGTAACACAAGGAGTAACTACGTAATTATATCAAACTTTTAAAACTTTCTGAAATCGAAGTGTTATCTTGTCTTCTGCAACGGTTTATTTTGATGCACCCTGTATATATATTTTCAATGTAAGAACAAAATATGTTGTTTTCATATTCTACACATCAGGATAGGTACGAAAGGCACAAATTAGCAGAAAGAGCATAAAATAATGAAGTTAGAAACATATATTCTACATGAACGACTATAACCCTTACCTTTTCAATGAGATCACATGACGCACACCTTCTGTCAAAAATTGATTCCAATTACCACGGAGCTATTCAATTTTGTTTTAATTTTCTTATTTCACGTAAAAATGTTGGCTGGCAACCGTCTAACAATATATTATATGTCATTATGTGCATATTGAATTGTTACTAATTGTCGTGTATTATAATGTGTTTTAGTCTATATCTTAAGAACCACTTAACATATTTTCACGAAATAAAGCTCAAACTCGAGTACAAGCACTTCTCTCATAGCGATCGCGAACTCGGGTCCCTATGGCTGAAACAAAGTACCTTATTCTCTACCAGGTTTGGTACTACTTTATTCTTTTTTTCAAAATAACGCATATTTCACTGCATTTCCCTACACTGACACACCACTAGGTTTCTTGCATATGACACCCGAGGATCACATATGTGTATTTTTACGTAACACAAGGAGAAACTACGTAATTATATCAAACTTTTAAAACTTTCTGAAATCGAAGTGTTATCTTGTCTTCTGCAACGGTTTATTTTGATGCACCCTGTATATATATTTTCAATGTAAGAACAAAATATGTTGTTTTCATATTCTACACATCAGGATAGGTACGAAAGGCACAAATTAGCAGAAAGAGCATAAAATAATGAAGTTAGAAACATATATTCTACATGAACGACTATAACCCTTACCTTTTCAATGAGATCACATGACGCACACCTTCTGTCAAAAATTGATTCCAATTACCACGGAGCTATTCAATTTTGTTTTAATTTTCTTATTTCACGTAAAAATGTTGACTGGCAACCGTCTAACAATATATTATATGTCATTATGTGCATATTGAATTGTTACTAATTGTCGTGTATTATAATCTGTTTTGGTCTATATCTTAAGAACCATTTAAAATATTTTCACGAAATAAAGCTCAAACTCGAGTACAAGCACTTCTCTCATAGCGATCGCGAACCCGAGTCCCTATGGCTGAAACAAAGTACCTTATTCTCTACCATGTTTGGTACTACTTTATTCTTTTTTTCAAAATAACCCATATTTCACTGCATTTCCCTACACTCACACACCACTAGGTTGCTTGCATATGACACCCGAGGATAACATATGTGTATTTTTACGTAACACAAGGAGAAACTACGTAATTATATCAAACTTTTAAAACTTTCTGAAATCGAAGTGTTATCTTGTCTTCTGCAACGGTTTATTTTGATGCACCCTGTATATATATTTTCAATGTAAGAACAAAATATGTTGTTTTCATATTCTACACATCAGGATAGGTACGAAAGGCACAAATTAGCAGAAAGAGCATAAAATAATGAAGTTAGAAACATATATTCTACATGAACGACAATAACCCTTACCTTTTCAATGAGATCACATGACACACACCTTCTGTCAAAAATTGATTCCAATTACCACGGAGCTATTCAATTTTGTTTTAATTTTCTTATTTCACGTAAAAATGTTGGCTGGCAATCGTCTAACAATATATTATATGTCATTATGTGCATATTGAATTGTTACTAATTGTCGTGTATTATAATGTGTTTTAGTCTATATCTTAAGAACCACTTAACATATTTTCACGAAATAAAGCTCAAACTCGAGTACAAGCACTTCTCTCATAGCGATCGCGAACTCGGGTCCCTATGGCTGAAACAAAGTATCTTATTCTCTACCAGGTTTGGTACTACTTTATTCTTTTTTTCAAAATAACGCATATTTCACTGCATTTCCCTACACTGGCACACCAATAGGTTGCATGCATATGACACCCGAGTATCACATATGTATATTTTTACGTAACACAAAGAGAAACTACCTAATTATATCAAACTTTTAAAACTTTCTGAAATCGAAGTGTTATCTTGTCTTCTGCAACGGTTTATTTTGATGCACCCTGTATATATATTTTCAATGTAAGAACAAAATATGTTGTTTTCATATTCTACACATCAGGATAGGTACGAAAGGCACAAATTAGCAGAAAGAGCATAAAATAATGAAGTTAGAAACATATATTCTACATGAACGACTATAACCCTTACCTTTTCAATGAGATCACATGACACACACCTTCTGTCAAAAATTGATTCCAATTACCACGGAGCTATTCAATTTTGTTTTAATTTTCTTATTTCACGTAAAAATGTTGGCTGGCAACCGTCTAACAATATATTATATGTCATTATGTGCATATTGAACTGTTACTAATTGTCGTGTATTATAATGTGTTTTAGTCTATATCTTAAGAAGCACTTAACATATTTTCACGAAATAAAGCTCAAACTCGAGTACAAGCACTTCTCTCATAGCGATCGCGAACCCGGGTCCCTATGGCTGAAACAAAGTACCTTATTCTCTACCAGGTTTGGTACTACTTTATTCTTTTTTTCAAAATAACGCATATTTCACTGCATTTCCCTACACTGACACACCACTAGGTTGCTTGCATATGACACCCGAGGATCACATATGTGTATTTTTACGTAACACAAGGAGATACTACGTAATTATATCAAACTTTTAAAACTTTCTGAAATCGAAGTGTTATCTTGTCTTCTGCAGCGGTTTATTTTGATGCACCCTGTATATATATTTTCAATGTAAGAACAAAATATGTTGTTTTCATATTCTACACATCAGGATAGGTACGAAAGGCACAAATTAGCAGAAAGAGCATAAAATAATGAAGTTAGAAACATATATTCTACATGAAGGACTATAACCCTTACCTTTTCAATGAGATCACATGACGCACACCTTCTGTCAAAAATTGATTCCAATTACCACGGAGCTATTCAATTTTGTATTAATTTTCTTATTTCACGTAAAAATGTTGGCTGGCAACCGTCTAACAATATATTATATGTCATTATGTGCATATGGAATTGTTACTAATTGTCGTGTATTATAATCTGCTTTGGTCTATATCTTAAGAACCATTTAACATATTTTCACGAAATAAAGCTCAAACTCGAGTACAAGCACTTCTCTCATAGCGATCGCGAACCCGGGTCCCTATGGCTGAAACAAAGTACCTTATTCTCTACCAGGTTTGGTACTACTTTATTCTTTTTTCAAAATAACGTATATTTCACTGCATTTCCCTACACTGACACACCACTAGGTTGCTTGCATATGACACCCGAGGATCACATATGTGTATTTTTACGTAACACAAGGAGAAACTACGTAATTATATCAAACTTTTAAAACTTTCTGAAATCGAAGTGTTATCTTGTCTTCTGCAACGGTTTATTTTGATGCACCCTGTATATATATTTTCAATGTAAGAACAAAATATGTTGTTTTCATATTCTACACATCAGGATAGGTACGAAAGGCACAAATTAGCAGAAAGAGCATAAAATAATGAAGTTAGAAACATATATTCTACATGAACGACTATAACCCTTACCTTTCAATGAGATCACATGACGCACACCTTCTGTCAAAAATTGATTCCAATTACCACGGAGCTATTCAATTTTGTTTTAATTTTCTTATTTCACGTAAAAATGTTGGCTGGCAACCGTCTAACAATATATTATATGTCATTATGTGCATATTGAATTGTTACTAATTGTCGTGTATTATAATGTGTTTTAGTCTATATCTTAAGAACCACTTAACATATTTTCACGAAATAAAGCTCAAACTCGAGTACAAGCACTTCTCTCATAGCGATCGCGAACTCGGGTCCCTATGGCTGAAACAAAGTACCTTATTCTCTACCAGGTTTGGTACTACTTTATTCTTTTTTTCAAAATAACGCATATTTCACTGCATTTCCCTACACTGACACACCACTAGGTTTCTTGCATATGACACCCGAGGATCACATATGTGTATTTTTACGTAACACAAGGAGAAACTACGTAATTATATCAAACTTTTAAAACTTTCTGAAATCGAAGTGTTATCTTGTCTTCTGCAACGGTTTATTTTGATGCACCCTGTATATATATTTTCAATGTAAGAACAAAATATGTTGTTTTCATATTCTACACATCAGGATAGGTACGAAAGGCACAAATTAGCAGAAAGAGCATAAAATAATGAAGTTAGAAACATATATTCTACATGAACGACTATAACCCTTACCTTTTCAATGAGATCACATGACGCACACCTTCTGTCAAAAATTGATTCCAATTACCACGGAGCTATTCAATTTTGTTTTAATTTTCTTATTTCACGTAAAAATGTTGACTGGCAACCGTCTAACAATATATTATATGTCATTATGTGCATATTGAATTGTTACTAATTGTCGTGTATTATAATCTGTTTTGGTCTATATCTTAAGAACCATTTAAAATATTTTCACGAAATAAAGCTCAAACTCGAGTACAAGCACTTCTCTCATAGCGATCGCGAACCCGAGTCCCTATGGCTGAAACAAAGTACCTTATTCTCTACCATGTTTGGTACTACTTTATTCTTTTTTTCAAAATAACGCATATTTCACTGCATTTCCCTACACTGACACACCAATAGGTTGCTTGCATATGACACCCGAGGATCACATATGTGTATTTTTACGTAACACAAGGAGAAACTACGTAATTATATCAAACTTTTAAAACTTTCTGAAATCGAAGTGTTATCTTGTCTTCTGCAACGGTTTATTTTGATGCACCCTGTATATATATTTTCAATGTAAGAACAAAATATGTTGTTTTCATATTCTACACATCAGAATAGGTACGAAAGGCACAAATTAGCAGAAAGAGCATAAAATAATGAAGTTAGAAACATATATTCTACATGAACGACTATAACCCTTACCTTTTCAATGAGATCACATGACGCACACCTTCTGTCAAAAATTGATTCCAATTACCACGGAGCTATTCAATTTTGTTTTAATTTTCTTATTTCACGTAAAAATGTTGGCTGGCAACCGTCTAACAATATATTATATGTCATTATGTGCATATTGAATTGTTACTAATTGTCGTGTATTATAATCTGTTTTGGTCTATATCTTAAGAAACATTTAACATATTTTCACGAAATAAAGCTCAAACTCGAGTACAAACACTTCTCTCATAGCGATCGCGAACCCGGGTCCCTATGGCTGAAACAAAGTACCTTATTCTCTACCATGTTTGGTGCTACTTTATTCTTTTTTTCAAAATAACGCATATTTCACTGCATTTCCCTACACTGACACACCAATAGGTTGCTTGCATATGACACCCGAGGATCACACATGTATATTTTTACGTAACACAAAGAGAAACTACCTAATTATATCAAACTTTTAAAACTTTCTGAAATCGAAGTGTTATCTTGTCTTCTGCAACGGTTTATTTTGATGCACCCTGTATATATATTTTCAATGTAAGAACAAAATATGTTGTTTTCATATTCTACACATCAGGATAGGTACGAAAGGCACAAATTAGCAGAAAGAGCATAAAATAATGAAGTTAGAAACATATATTCTACATGAACGACTATAACCCTTACCTTTTCAATGAGATCACATGACGCACACCTTCTGTCAAAAATTGATTCCAATTACCACGGAGCTATTCAATTTTGTTTTAATTTTCTTATTTCACGTAAAAATGTTGGCTGGCAACCGTTTAACAATATATTATATGTCATTATGTGCATATTGAATTGTTACTAATTGTCGTGCATTATAATCTGTTTTAGTCTCTATCTTAAGAACGACTTAACATATTTTCACGAAATAAAGCTCAAACTCGAGTACAAGCACTTCTCTCATAGCGATCGCGAACCCGGGTCCCTATGGCTGAAACAAAGTACCTTATTCTCTACCATGTTTGGTACTACTTTATTCTTTTTTTCAAAATAACCCATATTTCACTGCATTTCCCTACACTCACACACCACTAGGTTGCTTGCATATGACACCCGAGGATAACATATGTGTATTTTTACGTAACACAAGGAGAAACTACGTAATTATATCAAACTTTTAAAACTTTCTGAAATCGAAGTGTTATCTTGTCTTCTGCAACGGTTTATTTTGATGCACCCTGTATATATATTTTCAATGTAAGAACAAAATATGTTGTTTTCATATTCTACACATCAGGATAGGTACGAAAGGCACAAATTAGCAGAAAGAGCATAAAATAATGAAGTTAGAAACATATATTCTACATGAACGACAATAACCCTTACCTTTTCAATGAGATCACATGACACACACCTTCTGTCAAAAATTGATTCCAATTACCACGGAGCTATTCAATTTTGTTTTAATTTTCTTATTTCACGTAAAAATGTTGGCTGGCAATCGTCTAACAATATATTATATGTCATTATGTGCATATTGAATTGTTACTAATTGTCGTGTATTATAATGTGTTTTAGTCTATATCTTAAGAACCACTTAACATATTTTCACGAAATAAAGCTCAAACTCGAGTACAAGCACTTCTCTCATAGCGATCGCGAACCCGGGTCCCTATGGCTGAAACAAAGTATCTTATTCTCTACCAGGTTTGGTACTACTTTATTCTTTTTTTCAAAATAACGCATATTTCACTGCATTTCCCTACACTGACACACCAATAGGTTGCATGCATATGACACCCGAGAATCACATATGTATATTTTTACGTAACACAAAGAGAAACTACCTAATTATATCAAACTTTTAAAACTTTCTGAAATCGAAGTGTTATCTTGTCTTCTGCAACGGTTTATTTTGATGCACCCTGTATATATATTTTCAATGTAAGAACAAAATATGTTGTTTTCATATTCTACACATCAGGATAGGTACGAAAGGCACAAATTAGCAGAAAGAGCATAAAATAATGAAGTTAGAAACATATATTCTACATGAACGACTATAACCCTTACCTTTTCAATGAGATCACATGACACACACCTTCTGTCAAAAATTGATTCCAATTACCACGGAGCTATTCAATTTTGTTTTAATTTTCTTATTTCACGTAAAAATGTTGGCTGGCAACCGTCTAACAATATATTATATGTCATTATGTGCATATTGAACTGTTACTAATTGTCGTGTATTATAATGTGTTTTAGTCTATATCTTAAGAAGCACTTAACATATTTTCACGAAATAAAGCTCAAACTCGAGTACAAGCACTTCTCTCATAGCGATCGCGAACCCGGGTCCCTATGGCTGAAACAAAGTACCTTATTCTCTACCAGGTTTGGTACTACTTTATTCTTTTTTTCAAAATAACGCATATTTCACTGCATTTCCCTACACTGACACACCACTAGGTTGCTTGCATATGACACCCGAGGATCACATATGTGTATTTTTACGTAACACAAGGAGATACTACGTAATTATATCAAACTTTTAAAACTTTCTGAAATCGAAGTGTTATCTTGTCTTCTGCAGCGGTTTATTTTGATGCACCCTGTATATATATTTTCAATGTAAGAACAAAATATGTTGTTTTCATATTCTACACATCAGGATAGGTACGAAAGGCACAAATTAGCAGAAAGAGCATAAAATAATGAAGTTAGAAACATATATTCTACATGAAGGACTATAACCCTTACCTTTTCAATGAGATCACATGACGCACACCTTCTGTCAAAAATTGATTCCAATTACCACGGAGCTATTCTATTTTGTATTAATTTTCTTATTTCACGTAAAAATGTTGGCTGGCAACCGTCTAACAATATATTATATGTCATTATGTGCATATTGAATTGTTACTAATTGTCGTGTATTATAATCTGCTTTGGTCTATATCTTAAGAACCATTTAACATATTTTCACGAAATAAAGCTCAAACTCGAGTACAAGCACTTCTCTCATAGCGATCGCGAACCCGGGTCCCTATGGCTGAAACAAAGTACCTTATTCTCTACCAGGTTTGGTACTACTTTATTCTTTTTTCAAAATAACGTATATTTCACTGCATTTCCCTACACTGACACACCACTAGGTTGCTTGCATATGACACCCGAGGATAACATATGTGTATTTTTACGTAACACAAGGAGAAACTACGTAATTATATCAAACTTTTAAAACTTTCTGAAATCGAAGTGTTATCTTGTCTTCTGCAACGGTTTATTTTGATGCACCCTGTATATATATTTTCAATGTAAGAACAAAATATGTTGTTTTCATATTCTACACATCAGGATAGGTACGAAAGGCACAAATTAGCAGAAAGAGCATAAAATAATGAAGTTAGAAACATATATTCTACATGAACGACTATAACCCTTACCTTTCAATGAGATCACATGACGCACACCTTCTGTCAAAAATTGATTCCAATTACCACGGAGCTATTCAATTTTGTTTTAATTTTCTTATTTCACGTAAAAATGTTGGCTGGCAACCGTCTAACAATATATTATATGTCATTATGTGCATATTGAATTGTTACTAATTGTCGTGTATTATAATGTGTTTTAGTCTATATCATAAGAACCACTTAACATATTTTCACGAAATAAAGCTCAAACTCGAGTACAAGCACTTCTCTCATAGCGATCGCGAACTCGGGTCCCTATGGCTGAAACAAAGTACCTTATTCTCTACCAGGTTTGGTACTACTTTATTCTTTTTTTCAAAATAACGCATATTTCACTGCATTTCCCTACACTGACACACCACTAGGTTTCTTGCATATGACACCCGAGGATCACATATGTGTATTTTTACGTAACACAAGGAGAAACTACGTAATTATATCAAACTTTTAAAACTTTCTGAAATCGAAGTGTTATCTTGTCTTCTGCAACGGTTTATTTTGATGCACCCTGTATATATATTTTCAATGTAAGAACAAAATATGTTGTTTTCATATTCTACACATCAGGATAGGTACGAAAGGCACAAATTAGCAGAAAGAGCATAAAATAATGAAGTTAGAAACATATATTCTACATGAACGACTATAACCCTTACCTTTTCAATGAGATCACATGACGCACACCTTCTGTCAAAAATTGATTCCAATTACCACGGAGCTATTCAATTTTGTTTTAATTTTCTTATTTCACGTAAAAATGTTGACTGGCAACCGTCTAACAATATATTATATGTCATTATGTGCATATTGAATTGTTACTAATTGTCGTGTATTATAATCTGTTTTGGTCTATATCTTAAGAACCATTTAAAATATTTTCACGAAATAAAGCTCAAACTCGAGTACAAGCACTTCTCTCATAGCGATCGCGAACCCGAGTCCCTATGGCTGAAACAAAGTACCTTATTCTCTACCATGTTTGGTACTACTTTATTCTTTTTTTCAAAATAACGCATATTTCACTGCATTTCCCTACACTGACACACCAATAGGTTGCTTGCATATGACACCCGAGGATCACATATGTGTATTTTTACGTAACACAAAGAGAAACTACGTAATTATATCAAACTTTTAAAACTTTCTGAAATCGAAGTGTTATCTTGTCTTCTGCAACGGTTTATTTTGATGCACCCTGTATATATATTTTCAATGTAAGAACAAAATATGTTGTTTTCATATTCTACACATCAGGATAGGTACGAAAGGCACAAATTAGCAGAAAGAGCATAAAATAATGAAGTTAGAAACATATATTCTACATGAACGACTATAACCCTTACCTTTTCAATGAGATCACATGACGCACACCTTCTGTCAAAAATTGATTCCAATTACCACGGAGCTATTCAATTTTGTTTTAATTTTCTTATTTCACGTAAAAATGTTGGCTGGCAACCGTCTAACAATATATTATATGTCATTATGTGCATATTGAATTGTTACTAATTGTCGTGTATTATAATCTGTTTTGGTCTATATCTTAAGAAACATTTAACATATTTTCACGAAATAAAGCTCAAACTCGAGTACAAACACTTCTCTCATAGCGATCGCGAACCCGGGTCCCTATGGCTGAAACAAAGTACCTTATTCTCTACCATGTTTGGTGCTACTTTATTCTTTTTTTCAAAATAACGCATATTTCACTGCATTTCCCTACACTGACACACCAATAGGTTGCTTGCATATGACACCCGAGGATCACACATGTATATTTTTACGTAACACAAAGAGAAACTACCTAATTATATCAAACTTTTAAAACTTTCTGAAATCGAAGTGTTATCTTGTCTTCTGCAACGGTTTATTTTGATGCACCCTGTATATATATTTTCAATGTAAGAACAAAATATGTTGTTTTCATATTCTACACATCAGGATAGGTACGAAAGGCACAAATTAGCAGAAAGAGCATAAAATAATGAAGTTAGAAACATATATTCTACATGAACGACTATAACCCTTACCTTTTCAATGAGATCACATGACGCACACCTTCTGTCAAAAATTGATTCCAATTACCACGGAGCTATTCAATTTTGTTTTAATTTTCTTATTTCACGTAAAAATGTTGGCTGGCAACCGTTTAACAATATATTATATGTCATTATGTGCATATTGAATTGTTACTAATTGTCGTGCATTATAATCTGTTTTAGTCTCTATCTTAAGAACCACTTAACATATTTTCACGAAATAAAGCTCAAACTCGAGTACAAGCACTTCTCTCATAGCGATCGCGAACCCGGGTCCCTATGGCTGAAACAAAGTACCTTATTCTCTACCAGGTTTGGTACTACTTTATTCTTTTTTTCAAAATAACCCATATTTCACTGCATTTCCCTACACTCACACACCACTAGGTTGCTTGCATATGACACCCGAGGATAACATATGTGTATTTTTACGTAACACAAGGAGAAACTACGTAATTATATCAAACTTTTAAAACTTTCTGAAATCGAAGTGTTGTCTTCTGCAACGGTTTATTTTGATGCACCCTGTATATATATTTTCAATGTAAGAAGAAAATATGTTGTTTTCATATTCTACACATCAGGATAGGTACGAAAGGCACAAATTAGCAGAAAGAGCATAAAATAATGAAGTTAGAAACATATATTCTACATGAACGACAATAACCCTTACCTTTTCAATGAGATCACATGACACACACCTTCTGTCAAAAATTGATTCCAATTACCACGGAGCTATTCAATTTTGTTTTAATTTTCTTATTTCACGTAAAAATGTTGGCTGGCAATCGTCTAACAATATATTATATGTCATTATGTGCATATTGAATTGTTACTAATTGTCGTGTATTATAATGTGTTTTAGTCTATATCTTAAGAACCACTTAACATATTTTCACGAAATAAAGCTCAAACTCGAGTACAAGCACTTCTCTCATAGCGATCGCGAACCCGGGTCCCTATGGCTGAAACAAAGTATCTTATTCTCTACCAGGTTTGGTACTACTTTATTCTTTTTTTCAAAATAACGCATATTTCACTGCATTTCCCTACACTGACACACCAATAGGTTGCATGCATATGACACCCGAGGATCACATATGTATATTTTTACGTAACACAAAGAGAAACTACCTAATTATATCAAACTTTTAAAACTTTCTGAAATCGAAGTGTTATCTTGTCTTCTGCAACGGTTTATTTTGATGCACCCTGTATATATATTTTCAATGTAAGAACAAAATATGTTGTTTTCATATTCTACACATCAGGATAGGTACGAAAGGCACAAATTAGCAGAAAGAGCATAAAATAATGAAGTTAGAAACATATATTCTACATGAACGACTATAACCCTTACCTTTTCAATGAGATCACATGACACACACCTTCTGTCAAAAATTGATTCCAATTACCACGGAGCTATTCAATTTTGTTTTAATTTTCTTATTTCACGTAAAAATGTTGGCTGGCAACCGTCTAACAATATATTATATGTCATTATGTGCATATTGAACTGTTACTAATTGTCGTGTATTATAATGTGTTTTAGTCTATATCTTAAGAAGCACTTAACATATTTTCACGAAATAAAGCTCAAACTCGAGTACAAGCACTTCTCTCATAGCGATCGCGAACCCGGGTCCCTATGGCTGAAACAAAGTACCTTATTCTCTACCAGGTTTGGTACTACTTTATTCTTTTTTTCAAAATAACGCATATTTCACTGCATTTCCCTACACTGACACACCACTAGGTTGCTTGCATATGACACCCGAGGATCACATATGTGTATTTTTACGTAACACAAGGAGATACTACGTAATTATATCAAACTTTTAAAACTTTCTGAAATCGAAGTGTTATCTTGTCTTCTGCAACGGTTTATTTTGATGCACCCTGTATATATATTTTCAATGTAAGAACAAAATATGTTGTTTTCATATTCTACACATCAGGATAGGTACGAAAGGCACAAATTAGCAGAAAGAGCATAAAATAATGAAGTTAGAAACATATATTCTACATGAAGGACTATAACACTTACCTTTTCAATGAGATCACATGACGCACACCTTCTGTCAAAAATTGATTCCAATTACCACGGAGCTATTCAATTTTGTATTAATTTTCTTATTTCACGTAAAAATGTTGGCTGGCAACCGTCTAACAATATATTATATGTCATTATGTGCATATTGAATTGTTACTAATTGTCGTGTATTATAATGTGTTTTAGTCTATATCTTAAGAACCATTTAACATATTTTCACGAAATAAAGCTCAAACTCGAGTACAAGCACTTCTCTCATAGCGATCGCGAACCCGGGTCCCTATGGCTGAAACAAAGTACCTTATTCTCTACCAGGTTTGGTACTACTTTATTCTTTTTTTCAAAATAACGTATATTTCACTGCATTTCCCTACACTGACACACCACTAGGTTGCTTGCATATGACACCCGAGGATCACATATGTGTATTTTTACGTAACACAAGGAGAAACTACGTAATTATATCAAACTTTTAAAACTTTCTGAAATCGAAGTGTTATCTTGTCTTCTGCAACGGTTTATTTTGATGCACCCTGTATATATATTTTCAATGTAAGAACAAAATATGTTGTTTTCATATTCTACACATCAGGATAGGTACGAAAGGCACAAATTAGCAGAAAGAGCATAAAATAATGAAGTTAGAAACATATATTCTACATGAACGACTATAACCCTTACCTTTCAATGAGATCACATGACGCACACCTTCTGTCAAAAATTGATTCCAATTACCACGGAGCTATTCAATTTTGTTTTAATTTTCTTATTTCACGTAAAAATGTTGGCTGGCAACCGTCTAACAATATATTATATGTCATTATGTGCATATTGAATTGTTACTAATTGTCGTGTATTATAATGTGTTTTAGTCTATATCTTAAGAAGCACTTAACATATTTTCACGAAATAAAGCTCAAACTCGAGTACAAGCACTTCTCTCATAGCGATCGCGAACCCGGGTCCCTATGGCTGAAACAAAGTACCTTATTCTCTACCAGGTTTGGTACTACTTTATTCTTTTTTTCAAAATAACGCATATTTCACTGCATTTCCCTACACTGACACACCACTAGGTTTCTTGCATATGACACCCGAGGATCACATATGTGTATTTTTACGTAACACAAAGAGAAACTACCTAATTATATCAAACTTTTAAAACTTTCTGAAATCGAAGTGTTATCTTGTCTTCTGCAACGGTTTATTTTGATGCACCCTGTATATATATTTTCAATGTAAGAACAAAATATGTTGTTTTCATATTCTACACATCAGGATAGGTACGAAAGGCACAAATTAGCAGAAAGAGCATAAAATAATGAAGTTAGAAACATATATTCTACATGAACGACTATAACCCTTACCTTTTCAATGAGATCACATGACACACACCTTCTGTCAAAAATTGATTCCAATTACCACGGAGCTATTCAATTTTGTTTTAATTTTCTTATTTCACGTAAAAATGTTGGCTGGCAACCGTCTAACAATATATGATATGTCATTATGTGCATATTGAACTGTTACTAATTGTCGTGTATTATAATGTGTTTTAGTCTATATCTTAAGAAGCACTTAACATATTTTCACGAAATAAAGCTCAAACTCGAGTACAAGCACTTCTCTCATAGCGATCGCGAACCCGGGTCCCTATGGCTGAAACAAAGTACCTTATTCTCTACCAGGTTTGGTACTACTTTATTCTTTTTTTCAAAATAACGCATATTTCACTGCATTTCCCTACACTGACACACCACTAGGTTGCTTGCATATGACACCCGAGGATCACATATGTGTATTTTTACGTAACACAAGGAGATACTACGTAATTATATCAAACTTTTAAAACTTTCTGAAATCGAAGTGTTATCTTGTCTTCTGCAACGGTTTATTTTGATGCACCCTGTATATATATTTTCAATGTAAGAACAAAATATGTTGTTTTCATATTCTACACATCAGGATAGGTACGAAAGGCACAAATTAGCAGAAAGAGCATAAAATAATGAAGTTAGAAACATATATTCTACATGAAGGACTATAACACTTACCTTTTCAATGAGATCACATGACGCACACCTTCTGTCAAAAATTGATTCCAATTACCACGGAGCTATTCAATTTTGTATTAATTTTCTTATTTCACGTAAAAATGTTGGCTGGCAACCGTCTAACAATATATTATATGTCATTATGTGCATATTGAATTGTTACTAATTGTCGTGTATTATAATGTGTTTTAGTCTATATCTTAAGAACCATTTAACATATTTTCACGAAATAAAGCTCAAACTCGAGTACAAGCACTTCTCTCATAGCGATCGCGAACCCGGGTCCCTATGGCTGAAACAAAGTACCTTATTCTCTACCAGGTTTGGTACTACTTTATTCTTTTTTTCAAAATAACGTATATTTCACTGCATTTCCCTACACTGACACACCACTAGGTTGCTTGCATATGACACCCGAGGATCACATATGTGTATTTTTACGTAACACAAGGAGAAACTACGTAATTATATCAAACTTTTAAAACTTTCTGAAATCGAAGTGTTATCTTGTCTTCTGCAACGGTTTATTTTGATGCACCCTGTATATATATTTTCAATGTAAGAACAAAATATGTTGTTTTCATATTCTACACATCAGGATAGGTACGAAAGGCACAAATTAGCAGAAAGAGCATAAAATAATGAAGTTAGAAACATATATTCTACATGAACGACTATAACCCTTACCTTTCAATGAGATCACATGACGCACACCTTCTGTCAAAAATTGATTCCAATTACCACGGAGCTATTCAATTTTGTTTTAATTTTCTTATTTCACGTAAAAATGTTGGCTGGCAACCGTCTAACAATATATTATATGTCATTATGTGCATATTGAATTGTTACTAATTGTCGTGTATTATAATGTGTTTTAGTCTATATCTTAAGAAGCACTTAACATATTTTCACGAAATAAAGCTCAAACTCGAGTACAAGCACTTCTCTCATAGCGATCGCGAACCCGGGTCCCTATGGCTGAAACAAAGTACCTTATTCTCTACCAGGTTTGGTACTACTTTATTCTTTTTTTCAAAATAACGCATATTTCACTGCATTTCCCTACACTGACACACCACTAGGTTTCTTGCATATGACACCCGAGGATCACATATGTGTATTTTTACGTAACACAAAGAGAAACTACCTAATTATATCAAACTTTTAAAACTTTCTGAAATCGAAGTGTTATCTTGTCTTCTGCAACGGTTTATTTTGATGCACCCTGTATATATATTTTCAATGTAAGAACAAAATATGTTGTTTTCATATTCTACACATCAGGATAGGTACGAAAGGCACAAATTAGCAGAAAGAGCATAAAATAATGAAGTTAGAAACATATATTCTACATGAACGACTATAACCCTTACCTTTTCAATGAGATCACATGACACACACCTTCTGTCAAAAATTGATTCCAATTACCACGGAGCTATTCAATTTTGTTTTAATTTTCTTATTTCACGTAAAAATGTTGGCTGGCAACCGTCTAACAATATATTATATGTCATTATGTGCATATTGAACTGTTACTAATTGTCGTGTATTATAATGTGTTTTAGTCTATATCTTAAGAAGCACTTAACATATTTTCACGAAATAAAGCTCAAACTCGAGTACAAGCACTTCTCTCATAGCGATCGCGAACCCGGGTCCCTATGGCTGAAACAAAGTACCTTATTCTCTACCAGGTTTGGTACTACTTTATTCTTTTTTTCAAAATAACGCATATTTCACTGCATTTCCCTACACTGACACACCACTAGGTTGCTTGCATATGACACCCGAGGATCACATATGTGTATTTTTACGTAACACAAGGAGATACTACGTAATTATATCAAACTTTTAAAACTTTCTGAAATCGAAGTGTTATCTTGTCTTCTGCAACGGTTTATTTTGATGCACCCTGTATATATATTTTCAATGTAAGAACAAAATATGTTGTTTTCATATTCTACACATCAGGATAGGTACGAAAGGCACAAATTAGCAGAAAGAGCATAAAATAATGAAGTTAGAAACATATATTCTACATGAAGGACTATAACACTTACCTTTTCAATGAGATCACATGACGCACACCTTCTGTCAAAAATTGATTCCAATTACCACGGAGCTATTCAATTTTGTATTAATTTTCTTATTTCACGTAAAAATGTTGGCTGGCAACCGTCTAACAATATATTATATGTCATTATGTGCATATTGAATTGTTACTAATTGTCGTGTATTATAATGTGTTTTAGTCTATATCTTAAGAACCATTTAACATATTTTCACGAAATAAAGCTCAAACTCGAGTACAAGCACTTCTCTCATAGCGATCGCGAACCCGGGTCCCTATGGCTGAAACAAAGTACCTTATTCTCTACCAGGTTTGGTACTACTTTATTCTTTTTTTCAAAATAACGTATATTTCACTGCATTTCCCTACACTGACACACCACTAGGTTGCTTGCATATGACACCCGAGGATCACATATGTGTATTTTTACGTAACACAAGGAGAAACTACGTAATTATATCAAACTTTTAAAACTTTCTGAAATCGAAGTGTTATCTTGTCTTCTGCAACGGTTTATTTTGATGCACCCTGTATATATATTTTCAATGTAAGAACAAAATATGTTGTTTTCATATTCTACACATCAGGATAGGTACGAAAGGCACAAATTAGCAGAAAGAGCATAAAATAATGAAGTTAGAAACATATATTCTACATGAACGACTATAACCCTTACCTTTCAATGAGATCACATGACGCACACCTTCTGTCAAAAATTGATTCCAATTACCACGGAGCTATTCAATTTTGTTTTAATTTTCTTATTTCACGTAAAAATGTTGGCTGGCAACCGTCTAACAATATATTATATGTCATTATGTGCATATTGAATTGTTACTAATTGTCGTGTATTATAATGTGTTTTAGTCTATATCTTAAGAAGCACTTAACATATTTTCACGAAATAAAGCTCAAACTCGAGTACAAGCACTTCTCTCATAGCGATCGCGAACCCGGGTCCCTATGGCTGAAACAAAGTACCTTATTCTCTACCAGGTTTGGTACTACTTTATTCTTTTTTTCAAAATAACGCATATTTCACTGCATTTCCCTACACTGACACACCACTAGGTTTCTTGCATATGACACCCGAGGATCACATATGTGTATTTTTACGTAACACAAAGAGAAACTACCTAATTATATCAAACTTTTAAAACTTTCTGAAATCGAAGTGTTATCTTGTCTTCTGCAACGGTTTATTTTGATGCACCCTGTATATATATTTTCAATGTAAGAACAAAATATGTTGTTTTCATATTCTACACATCAGGATAGGTACGAAAGGCACAAATTAGCAGAAAGAGCATAAAATAATGAAGTTAGAAACATATATTCTACATGAACGACTATAACCCTTACCTTTTCAATGAGATCACATGACACACACCTTCTGTCAAAAATTGATTCCAATTACCACGGAGCTATTCAATTTTGTTTTAATTTTCTTATTTCACGTAAAAATGTTGGCTGGCAACCGTCTAACAATATATGATATGTCATTATGTGCATATTGAACTGTTACTAATTGTCGTGTATTATAATGTGTTTTAGTCTATATCTTAAGAAGCACTTAACATATTTTCACGAAATAAAGCTCAAACTCGAGTACAAGCACTTCTCTCATAGCGATCGCGAACCCGGGTCCCTATGGCTGAAACAAAGTACCTTATTCTCTACCAGGTTTGGTACTACTTTATTCTTTTTTTCAAAATAACGCATATTTCACTGCATTTCCCTACACTGACACACCACTAGGTTGCTTGCATATGACACCCGAGGATCACATATGTGTATTTTTACGTAACACAAGGAGATACTACGTAATTATATCAAACTTTTAAAACTTTCTGAAATCGAAGTGTTATCTTGTCTTCTGCAACGGTTTATTTTGATGCACCCTGTATATATATTTTCAATGTAAGAACAAAATATGTTGTTTTCATATTCTACACATCAGGATAGGTACGAAAGGCACAAATTAGCAGAAAGAGCATAAAATAATGAAGTTAGAAACATATATTCTACATGAAGGACTATAACACTTACCTTTTCAATGAGATCACATGACGCACACCTTCTGTCAAAAATTGATTCCAATTACCACGGAGCTATTCAATTTTGTATTAATTTTCTTATTTCACGTAAAAATGTTGGCTGGCAACCGTCTAACAATATATTATATGTCATTATGTGCATATTGAATTGTTACTAATTGTCGTGTATTATAATGTGTTTTAGTCTATATCTTAAGAACCATTTAACATATTTTCACGAAATAAAGCTCAAACTCGAGTACAAGCACTTCTCTCATAGCGATCGCGAACCCGGGTCCCTATGGCTGAAACAAAGTACCTTATTCTCTACCAGGTTTGGTACTACTTTATTCTTTTTTTCAAAATAACGTATATTTCACTGCATTTCCCTACACTGACACACCACTAGGTTGCTTGCATATGACACCCGAGGATCACATATGTGTATTTTTACGTAACACAAGGAGAAACTACGTAATTATATCAAACTTTTAAAACTTTCTGAAATCGAAGTGTTATCTTGTCTTCTGCAACGGTTTATTTTGATGCACCCTGTATATATATTTTCAATGTAAGAACAAAATATGTTGTTTTCATATTCTACACATCAGGATAGGTACGAAAGGCACAAATTAGCAGAAAGAGCATAAAATAATGAAGTTAGAAACATATATTCTACATGAACGACTATAACCCTTACCTTTCAATGAGATCACATGACGCACACCTTCTGTCAAAAATTGATTCCAATTACCACGGAGCTATTCAATTTTGTTTTAATTTTCTTATTTCACGTAAAAATGTTGGCTGGCAACCGTCTAACAATATATTATATGTCATTATGTGCATATTGAATTGTTACTAATTGTCGTGTATTATAATGTGTTTTAGTCTATATCTTAAGAAGCACTTAACATATTTTCACGAAATAAAGCTCAAACTCGAGTACAAGCACTTCTCTCATAGCGATCGCGAACCCGGGTCCCTATGGCTGAAACAAAGTACCTTATTCTCTACCAGGTTTGGTACTACTTTATTCTTTTTTTCAAAATAACGCATATTTCACTGCATTTCCCTACACTGACACACCACTAGGTTTCTTGCATATGACACCCGAGGATCACATATGTGTATTTTTACGTAACACAAGGAGAAACTACGTAATTATATCAAACTTTTAAAACTTTCTGAAATCGAAGTGTTATCTTGTCTTCTGCAACGGTTTATTTTGATGCACCCTGTATATATATTTTCAATGTAAGAACAAAATATGTTGTTTTCATATTCTACACATCAGGATAGGTACGAAAGGCACAAATTAGCAGAAAGAGCATAAAATAATGAAGTTAGAAACATATATTCTACATGAACGACTATAACCCTTACCTTTTCAATGAGATCACATGACGCACACCTTCTGTCAAAAATTGATTCCAATTACCACGGAGCTATTCAATTTTGTTTTAATTTTCTTATTTCACGTAAAAATGTTGGCTGGCAACCGTCTAACAATATATTATATGTCATTATGTGCATATTGAATTGTTACTAATTGTCGTGTATTATAATGTGTTTTAGTCTATATCTTAAGAACCACTTAACATATTTTCACGAAATAAAGCTCAAACTCGAGTACAAGCACTTCTCTCATAGCGATCGCGAACCCGGGTCCCTATGGCTGAAACAAAGTACCTTATTCTCTACCAGGTTTGGTACTACTTTATTCTTTTTTTCAAAATAACGCATATTTCACTGCATTTCCCTACACTGACACACCACTAGGTTTCTTGCATATGACACCCGAGGATCACATATGTGTATTTTTACGTAACACAAGGAGAAACTACGTAATTATATCAAACTTTTAAAACTTTCTGAAATCGAAGTGTTATCTTGTCTTCTGCAACGGTTTATTTTGATGCACCCTGTATATATATTTTCAATGTAAGAACAAAATATGTTGTTTTCATATTCTACACATCAGGATAGGTACGAAAGGCACAAATTAGCAGAAAGAGCATAAAATAATGAAGTTAGAAACATATATTCTACATGAACGACTATAACCCTTACCTTTTCAATGAGATCACATGACGCACACCTTCTGTCAAAAATTGATTCCAATTACCACGGAGCTATTCAATTTTGTTTTAATTTTCTTATTTCACGTAAAAATGTTGACTGGCAACCGTCTAACAATATATTATATGTCATTATGTGCATATTGAATTGTTACTAATTGTCGTGTATTATAATCTGTTTTGGTCTATATCTTAAGAACCATTTAACATATTTTCACGAAATAAAGCTCAAACTCGAGTACAAGCACTTCTCTCATAGCGATCGCGAACCCGGGTCCCTATGGCTGAAACAAAGTACCTTATTCTCTACCATGTTTGGTACTACTTTATTCTTTTTTTCAAAATAACGCATATTTCACTGCATTTCCCTACACTGACACACCAATAGGTTGCATGCATATGACACCCGAGGATCACATATGTGTATTTTTACGTAACACAAGGAGAAACTACGTAATTATATCAAACTTTTAAAACTTTCTGAAATCGAAGTGTTATCTTGTCTTCTGCAACGGTTTATTTTGATGCACCCTGTATATATATTTTCAATGTAAGAACAAAATATGTTGTTTTCATATTCTACACATCAGGATAGGTACGAAAGGCACAAATTAGCAGAAAGAGCATAAAATAATGAAGTTAGAAACATATATTCTACATGAACGACTATAACCCTTACCTTTTCAATGAGATCACATGACGCACACCTTCTGTCAAAAATTGATTCCAATTACCACGGAGCTATTCAATTTTGTTTTAATTTTCTTATTTCACGTAAAAATGTTGGCTGGCAACCGTCTAACAATATATTATATGTCATTATGTGCATATTGAATTGTTACTAATTGTCGTGTATTATAATCTGTTTTGGTCTATATCTTAAGAAACATTTAACATATTTTCACGAAATAAAGCTCAAACTCGAGTACAAACACTTCTCTCATAGCGATCGCGAACCCGGGTCCCTATGGCTGAAACAAAGTACCTTATTCTCTACCATGTTTGGTGCTACTTTATTCTTTTTTTCAAAATAACGCATATTTCACTGCATTTCCCTACACTGACACACCAATAGGTTGCTTGCATATGACACCCGAGGATCACACATGTATATTTTTACGTAACACAAAGAGAAACTACCTAATTATATCAAACTTTTAAAACTTTCTGAAATCGAAGTGTTATCTTGTCTTCTGCAACGGTTTATTTTGATGCACCCTGTATATATATTTTCAATGTAAGAACAAAATATGTTGTTTTCATATTCTACACATCAGGATAGGTACGAAAGGCACAAATTAGCAGAAAGAGCATAAAATAATGAAGTTAGAAACATATATTCTACATGAACGACTATAACCCTTACCTTTTCAATGAGATCACATGACGCACACCTTCTGTCAAAAATTGATTCCAATTACCACGGAGCTATTCAATTTTGTTTTAATTTTCTTATTTCACGTAAAAATGTTGGCTGGCAACCGTTTAACAATATATTATATGTCATTATGTGCATATTGAATTGTTACTAATTGTCGTGCATTATAATCTGTTTTAGTCTCTATCTTAAGAACCACTTAACATATTTTCACGAAATAAAGCTCAAACTCGAGTACAAGCACTTCTCTCATAGCGATCGCGAACCCGGGTCCCTATGGCTGAAACAAAGTACCTTATTCTCTACCATGTTTGGTACTACTTTATTCTTTTTTTCAAAATAACCCATATTTCACTGCATTTCCCTACACTCACACACCACTAGGTTGCTTGCATATGACACCCGAGGATAACATATGTGTATTTTTACGTAACACAAGGAGAAACTACGTAATTATATCAAACTTTTAAAACTTTCTGAAATCGAAGTGTTGTCTTCTGCAACGGTTTATTTTGATGCACCCTGTATATATATTTTCAATGTAAGAACAAAATATGTTGTTTTCATATTCTACACATCAGGATAGGTACGAAAGGCACAAATTAGCAGAAAGAGCATAAAATAATGAAGTTAGAAACATATATTCTACATGAACGACAATAACCCTTACCTTTTCAATGAGATCACATGACACACACCTTCTGTCAAAAATTGATTCCAATTACCACGGAGCTATTCAATTTTGTTTTAATTTTCTTATTTCACGTAAAAATGTTGGCTGGCAATCGTCTAACAATATATTATATGTCATTATGTGCATATTGAATTGTTACTAATTGTCGTGTATTATAATGTGTTTTAGTCTATATCTTAAGAACCACTTAACATATTTTCACGAAATAAAGCTCAAACTCGAGTACAAGCACTTCTCTCATAGCGATCGCGAACCCGGGTCCCTATGGCTGAAACAAAGTATCTTATTCTCTACCAGGTTTGGTACTACTTTATTCTTTTTTTCAAAATAACGCATATTTCACTGCATTTCCCTACACTGACACACCAATAGGTTGCATGCATATGACACCCGAGTATCACATATGTATATTTTTACGTAACACAAAGAGAAACTACCTAATTATATCAAACTTTTAAAACTTTCTGAAATCGAAGTGTTATCTTGTCTTCTGCAACGTTTTATTTTGATGCACCCTGTATATATATTTTCAATGTAAGAACAAAATATGTTGTTTTCATATTCTACACATCAGGATAGGTACGAAAGGCACAAATTAGCAGAAAGAGCATAAAATAATGAAGTTAGAAACATATATTCTACATGAACGACTATAACCCTTACCTTTTCAATGAGATCACATGACACACACCTTCTGTCAAAAATTGATTCCAATTACCACGGAGCTATTCAATTTTGTTTTAATTTTCTTATTTCACGTAAAAATGTTGGCTGGCAACCGTCTAACAATATATTATATGTCATTATGTGCATATTGAACTGTTACTAATTGTCGTGTATTATAATGTGTTTTAGTCTATATCTTAAGAAGCACTTAACATATTTTCACGAAATAAAGCTCAAACTCGAGTACAAGCACTTCTCTCATAGCGATCGCGAACCCGGGTCCCTATGGCTGAAACAAAGTACCTTATTCTCTACCAGGTTTGGTACTACTTTATTCTTTTTTTCAAAATAACGCATATTTCACTGCATTTCCCTACACTGACACACCACTAGGTTGCTTGCATATGACACCCGAGGATCACATATGTGTATTTTTACGTAACACAAGGAGATACTACGTAATTATATCAAACTTTTAAAACTTTCTGAAATCGAAGTGTTATCTTGTCTTCTGCAACGGTTTATTTTGATGCACCCTGTATATATATTTTCAATGTAAGAACAAAATATGTTGTTTTCATATTCTACACATCAGGATAGGTACGAAAGGCACAAATTAGCAGAAAGAGCATAAAATAATGAAGTTAGAAACATATATTCTACATGAAGGACTATAACACTTACCTTTTCAATGAGATCACATGACGCACACCTTCTGTCAAAAATTGATTCCAATTACCACGGAGCTATTCAATTTTGTATTAATTTTCTTATTTCACGTAAAAATGTTGGCTGGCAACCGTCTAACAATATATTATATGTCACTATGTGCATATTGAATTGTTACTAATTGTCGTGTATTATAATGTGTTTTAGTCTATATCTTAAGAACCATTTAACATATTTTCACGAAATAAAGCTCAAACTCGAGTACAAGCACTTCTCTCATAGCGATCGCGAACCCGGGTCCCTATGGCTGAAACAAAGTACCTTATTCTCTACCAGGTTTGGTACTACTTTATTCTTTTTTTCAAAATAACGTATATTTCACTGCATTTCCCTACACTGACACACCACTAGGTTGCTTGCATATGACACCCGAGGATCACATATGTGTATTTTTACGTAACACAAGGAGAAACTACGTAATTATATCAAACTTTTAAAACTTTCTGAAATCGAAGTGTTATCTTGTCTTCTGCAACGGTTTATTTTGATGCACCCTGTATATATATTTTCAATGTAAGAACAAAATATGTTGTTTTCATATTCTACACATCAGGATAGGTACGAAAGGCACAAATTAGCAGAAAGAGCATAAAATAATGAAGTTAGAAACATATATTCTACATGAACGACTATAACCCTTACCTTTCAATGAGATCACATGACGCACACCTTCTGTCAAAAATTGATTCCAATTACCACGGAGCTATTCAATTTTGTTTTAATTTTCTTATTTCACGTAAAAATGTTGGCTGGCAACCGTCTAACAATATATTATATGTCATTATGTGCATATTGAATTGTTACTAATTGTCGTGTATTATAATGTGTTTTAGTCTATATCTTAAGAAGCACTTAACATATTTTCACGAAATAAAGCTCAAACTCGAGTACAAGCACTTCTCTCATAGCGATCGCGAACCCGGGTCCCTATGGCTGAAACAAAGTACCTTATTCTCTACCAGGTTTGGTACTACTTTATTCTTTTTTTCAAAATAACGCATATTTCACTGCATTTCCCTACACTGACACACCACTAGGTTGCTTGCATATGACACCCGAGGATAACATATGTGTATTTTTACGTAACACAAGGAGAAACTACGTAATTATATCAAACTTTTAAAACTTTCTGAAATCGAAGTGTTGTCTTCTGCAACGGTTTATTTTGATGCACCCTGTATATATATTTTCAATGTAAGAACAAAATATGTTGTTTTCATATTCTACACATCAGGATAGGTACGAAAGGCACAAATTAGCAGAAAGAGCATAAAATAATGAAGTTAGAAACATATATTCTACATGAACGACAATAACCCTTACCTTTTCAATGAGATCACATGACACACACCTTCTGTCAAAAATTGATTCCAATTACCACGGAGCTATTCAATTTTGTTTTAATTTTCTTATTTCACGTAAAAATGTTGGCTGGCAATCGTCTAACAATATATTATATGTCATTATGTGCATATTGAATTGTTACTAATTGTCGTGTATTATAATGTGTTTTAGTCTATATCTTAAGAACCACTTAACATATTTTCACGAAATAAAGCTCAAACTCGAGTACAAGCACTTCTCTCATAGCGATCGCGAACCCGGGTCCCTATGGCTGAAACAAAGTATCTTATTCTCTACCAGGTTTGGTACTACTTTATTCTTTTTTTCAAAATAACGCATATTTCACTGCATTTCCCTACACTGACACACCAATAGGTTGCATGCATATGACACCCGAGTATCACATATGTATATTTTTACGTAACACAAAGAGAAACTACCTAATTATATCAAACTTTTAAAACTTTCTGAAATCGAAGTGTTATCTTGTCTTCTGCAACGTTTTATTTTGATGCACCCTGTATATATATTTTCAATGTAAGAACAAAATATGTTGTTTTCATATTCTACACATCAGGATAGGTACGAAAGGCACAAATTAGCAGAAAGAGCATAAAATAATGAAGTTAGAAACATATATTCTACATGAACGACTATAACCCTTACCTTTTCAATGAGATCACATGACACACACCTTCTGTCAAAAATTGATTCCAATTACCACGGAGCTATTCAATTTTGTTTTAATTTTCTTATTTCACGTAAAAATGTTGGCTGGCAACCGTCTAACAATATATTATATGTCATTATGTGCATATTGAACTGTTACTAATTGTCGTGTATTATAATGTGTTTTAGTCTATATCTTAAGAAGCACTTAACATATTTTCACGAAATAAAGCTCAAACTCGAGTACAAGCACTTCTCTCATAGCGATCGCGAACCCGGGTCCCTATGGCTGAAACAAAGTACCTTATTCTCTACCAGGTTTGGTACTACTTTATTCTTTTTTTCAAAATAACGCATATTTCACTGCATTTCCCTACACTGACACACCACTAGGTTGCTTGCATATGACACCCGAGGATCACATATGTGTATTTTTACGTAACACAAGGAGATACTACGTAATTATATCAAACTTTTAAAACTTTCTGAAATCGAAGTGTTATCTTGTCTTCTGCAACGGTTTATTTTGATGCACCCTGTATATATATTTTCAATGTAAGAACAAAATATGTTGTTTTCATATTCTACACATCAGGATAGGTACGAAAGGCACAAATTAGCAGAAAGAGCATAAAATAATGAAGTTAGAAACATATATTCTACATGAAGGACTATAACACTTACCTTTTCAATGAGATCACATGACGCACACCTTCTGTCAAAAATTGATTCCAATTACCACGGAGCTATTCAATTTTGTATTAATTTTCTTATTTCACGTAAAAATGTTGGCTGGCAACCGTCTAACAATATATTATATGTCACTATGTGCATATTGAATTGTTACTAATTGTCGTGTATTATAATGTGTTTTAGTCTATATCTTAAGAACCATTTAACATATTTTCACGAAATAAAGCTCAAACTCGAGTACAAGCACTTCTCTCATAGCGATCGCGAACCCGGGTCCCTATGGCTGAAACAAAGTACCTTATTCTCTACCAGGTTTGGTACTACTTTATTCTTTTTTTCAAAATAACGTATATTTCACTGCATTTCCCTACACTGACACACCACTAGGTTGCTTGCATATGACACCCGAGGATCACATATGTGTATTTTTACGTAACACAAGGAGAAACTACGTAATTATATCAAACTTTTAAAACTTTCTGAAATCGAAGTGTTATCTTGTCTTCTGCAACGGTTTATTTTGATGCACCCTGTATATATATTTTCAATGTAAGAACAAAATATGTTGTTTTCATATTCTACACATCAGGATAGGTACGAAAGGCACAAATTAGCAGAAAGAGCATAAAATAATGAAGTTAGAAACATATATTCTACATGAACGACTATAACCCTTACCTTTCAATGAGATCACATGACGCACACCTTCTGTCAAAAATTGATTCCAATTACCACGGAGCTATTCAATTTTGTTTTAATTTTCTTATTTCACGTAAAAATGTTGGCTGGCAACCGTCTAACAATATATTATATGTCATTATGTGCATATTGAATTGTTACTAATTGTCGTGTATTATAATGTGTTTTAGTCTATATCTTAAGAAGCACTTAACATATTTTCACGAAATAAAGCTCAAACTCGAGTACAAGCACTTCTCTCATAGCGATCGCGAACCCGGGTCCCTATGGCTGAAACAAAGTACCTTATTCTCTACCAGGTTTGGTACTACTTTATTCTTTTTTTCAAAATAACGCATATTTCACTGCATTTCCCTACACTGACACACCACTAGGTTTCTTGCATATGACACCCGAGGATCACATATGTGTATTTTTACGTAACACAAGGAGAAACTACGTAATTATATCAAACTTTTAAAACTTTCTGAAATCGAAGTGTTATCTTGTCTTCTGCAACGGTTTATTTTGATGCACCCTGTATATATATTTTCAATGTAAGAACAAAATATGTTGTTTTCATATTCTACACATCAGGATAGGTACGAAAGGCACAAATTAGCAGAAAGAGCATAAAATAATGAAGTTAGAAACATATATTCTACATGAACGACTATAACCCTTACCTTTTCAATGAGATCACATGACGCACACCTTCTGTCAAAAATTGATTCCAATTACCACGGAGCTATTCAATTTTGTTTTAATTTTCTTATTTCACGTAAAAATGTTGGCTGGCAACCGTCTAACAATATATTATATGTCATTATGTGCATATTGAATTGTTACTAATTGTCGTGTATTATAATGTGTTTTAGTCTATATCTTAAGAACCACTTAACATATTTTCACGAAATAAAGCTCAAACTCGAGTACAAGCACTTCTCTCATAGCGATCGCGAACCCGGGTCCCTATGGCTGAAACAAAGTACCTTATTCTCTACCAGGTTTGGTACTACTTTATTCTTTTTTTCAAAATAACGCATATTTCACTGCATTTCCCTACACTGACACACCACTAGGTTTCTTGCATATGACACCCGAGGATCACATATGTGTATTTTTACGTAACACAAGGAGAAACTACGTAATTATATCAAACTTTTAAAACTTTCTGAAATCGAAGTGTTATCTTGTCTTCTGCAACGGTTTATTTTGATGCACCCTGTATATATATTTTCAATGTAAGAACAAAATATGTTGTTTTCATATTCTACACATCAGGATAGGTACGAAAGGCACAAATTAGCAGAAAGAGCATAAAATAATGAAGTTAGAAACATATATTCTACATGAACGACTATAACCCTTACCTTTTCAATGAGATCACATGACGCACACCTTCTGTCAAAAATTGATTCCAATTACCACGGAGCTATTCAATTTTGTTTTAATTTTCTTATTTCACGTAAAAATGTTGACTGGCAACCGTCTAACAATATATTATATGTCATTATGTGCATATTGAATTGTTACTAATTGTCGTGTATTATAATCTGTTTTGGTCTATATCTTAAGAACCATTTAACATATTTTCACGAAATAAAGCTCAAACTCGAGTACAAGCACTTCTCTCATAGCGATCGCGAACCCGGGTCCCTATGGCTGAAACAAAGTACCTTATTCTCTACCATGTTTGGTACTACTTTATTCTTTTTTTCAAAATAACGCATATTTCACTGCATTTCCCTACACTGACACACCAATAGGTTGCTTGCATATGACACCCGAGGATCACATATGTGTATTTTTACGTAACACAAGGAGAAACTACGTAATTATATCAAACTTTTAAAACTTTCTGAAATCGAAGTGTTATCTTGTCTTCTGCAACGGTTTATTTTGATGCACCCTGTATATATATTTTCAATGTAAGAACAAAATATGTTGTTTTCATATTCTACACATCAGGATAGGTACGAAAGGCACAAATTAGCAGAAAGAGCATAAAATAATGAAGTTAGAAACATATATTCTACATGAACGACTATAACCCTTACCTTTTCAATGAGATCACATGACGCACACCTTCTGTCAAAAATTGATTCCAATTACCACGGAGCTATTCAATTTTGTTTTAATTTTCTTATTTCACGTAAAAATGTTGGCTGGCAACCGTCTAACAATATATTATATGTCATTATGTGCATATTGAATTGTTACTAATTGTCGTGTATTATAATCTGTTTTGGTCTATATCTTAAGAAACATTTAACATATTTTCACGAAATAAAGCTCAAACTCGAGTACAAACACTTCTCTCATAGCGATCGCGAACCCGGGTCCCTATGGCTGAAACAAAGTACCTTATTCTCTACCATGTTTGGTGCTAATTTATTCTTTTTTTCAAAATAACGCATATTTCACTGCATTTCCCTACACTGACACACCAATAGGTTGCTTGCATATGACACCCGAGGATCACACATGTATATTTTTACGTAACACAAAGAGAAACTACCTAATTATATCAAACTTTTAAAACTTTCTGAAATCGAAGTGTTATCTTGTCTTCTGCAACGGTTTATTTTGATGCACCCTGTATATATATTTTCAATGTAAGAACAAAATATGTTGTTTTCATATTCTACACATCAGGATAGGTACGAAAGGCACAAATTAGCAGAAAGAGCATAAAATAATGAAGTTAGAAACATATATTCTACATGAACGACTATAACCCTTACCTTTTCAATGAGATCACATGACGCACACCTTCTGTCAAAAATTGATTCCAATTACCACGGAGCTATTCAATTTTGTTTTAATTTTCTTATTTCACGTAAAAATGTTGGCTGGCAACCGTTTAACAATATATTATATGTCATTATATGAATATTGAATTGTTACTAATTGTCGTGCATTATAATGTGTTTTAGTCTATATCTTAAGAACCACTTAACATATTTTCACGAAATAAAGCTCAAACTCGAGTACAAGCACTTCTCTCATAGCGATCGCGAACCCGGGTCCCTATGGCTGAAACAAAGTATCTTATTCTCTACCAGGTTTGGTACTACTTTATTCTTTTTTTCAAAATAACGCATATTTCACTGCATTTCCCTACACTGACACACCAATAGGTTGCATGCATATGACACCCGAGTATCACATATGTATATTTTTACGTAACACAAAGAGAAACTACCTAATTATATCAAACTTTTAAAACTTTCTGAAATCGAAGTGTTATCTTGTCTTCTGCAACGGTTTATTTTGATGCACCCTGTATATATATTTTCAATGTAAGAACAAAATATGTTGTTTTCATATTCTACACATCAGGATAGGTACGAAAGGCACAAATTAGCAGAAAGAGCATAAAATAATGAAGTTAGAAACATATATTCTACATGAACGACAATAACCCTTACCTTTCAATGAGATCACATGACGCACACCTTCTGTCAAAAATTGATTCCAATTACCACGGAGCTATTCAATTTTGTTTTAATTTTCTTATTTCACGTAAAAATGTTGGCTGGCAACCGTCTAACAATATATTATATGTCATTATGTGCATATTGAATTGTTACTAATTGTCGTGTATTATAATGTGTTTTAGTCTATATCTTAAGAACCACTTAACATATTTTCACGAAATAAAGCTCAAACTCGAGTACAAGCACTTCTCTCATAGCGATCGCGAACCCCGGTCCCTATGGCTGAAACAAAGTACCTTATTCTCTACCAGGTTTGGTACTACTTTATTCTTTTTTTCAAAATAACGCATATTTCACTGCATTTCCCTACACTGACACACCACTAGGTTTCTTGCATATGACACCCGAGGATCACATATGTGTATTTTTACGTAACACAAGGAGAAACTACGTAATTATATCAAACTTTTAAAACTTTCTGAAATCGAAGTGTTATCTTGTCTTCTGCAACGGTTTATTTTGATGCACCCTGTATATATATTTTCAATGTAAGAACAAAATATGTTGTTTTCATATTCTACACATCAGGATAGGTACGAAAGGCACAAATTAGCAGAAAGAGCATAAAATAATGAAGTTAGAAACATATATTCTACATGAACGACTATAACCCTTACCTTTTCAATGAGATCACATGACGCACACCTACTGTCAAAAATTGATTCCAATTACCACGGAGCTATTCAATTTTGTTTTAATTTTCTTATTTCACGTAAAAATGTTGGCTGGCAACCGTCTAACAATATATTATATGTCATTATGTGCATATTGAATTGTTACTAATTGTCGTGTATTATAATGTGTTTTAGTCTATATCTTAAGAACCACTTAACATATTTTCACGAAATAAAGCTCAAACTCGAGTACAAGCACTTCTCTCATAGCGATCGCGAACCCGGGTCCCTATGGCTGAAACAAAGTACCTTATTCTCTACCAGGTTTGGTACTACTTTATTCTTTTTTTCAAAATAACGCATATTTCACTGCATTTCCCTACACTGACACACCACTAGGTTTCTTGCATATGACACCCGAGGATCACATATGTGTATTTTTACGTAACACAAGGAGAAACTACGTAATTATATCAAACTTTTAAAACTTTCTGAAATCGAAGTGTTATCTTGTCTTCTGCAACGGTTTATTTTGATGCACCCTGTATATATATTTTCAATGTAAGAACAAAATATGTTGTTTTCATATTCTACACATCAGGATAGGTACGAAAGGCACAAATTAGCAGAAAGAGCATAAAATAATGAAGTTAGAAACATATATTCTACATGAACGACTATAACCCTTACATTTTCAATGAGATCACATGACGCACACCTTCTGTCAAAAATTGATTCCAATTACCACGGAGCTATTCAATTTTGTTTTAATTTTCTTATTTCACGTAAAAATGTTGACTGGCAACCGTCTAACAATATATTATATGTCATTATGTGCATATTGAATTGTTACTAATTGTCGTGTATTATAATCTGTTTTGGTCTATATCTTAAGAACCATTTAACATATTTTCACGAAATAAAGCTCAAACTCGAGTACAAGCACTTCTCTCATAGCGATCGCGAACCCGGGTCCCTATGGCTGAAACAAAGTACCTTATTCTCTACCATGTTTGGTACTACTTTATTCTTTTTTTCAAAATAACGCATATTTCACTGCATTTCCCTACACTGACACACCAATAGGTTGCTTGCATATGACACCCGAGGATCACATATGTGTATTTTTACGTAACACAAGGAGAAACTACGTAATTATATCAAACTTTTAAAACTTTCTGAAATCGAAGTGTTATCTTGTCTTCTGCAACGGTTTATTTTGATGCACCCTGTATATATATTTTCAATGTAAGAACAAAATATGTTGTTTTCATATTCTACACATCAGGATAGGTACGAAAGGCACAAATTAGCAGAAAGAGCATAAAATAATGAAGTTAGAAACATATATTCTACATGAACGACTATAACCCTTACCTTTTCAATGAGATCACATGACGCACACCTTCTGTCAAAAATTGATTCCAATTACCACGGAGCTATTCAATTTTGTTTTAATTTTCTTATTTCACGTAAAAATGTTGGCTGGCAACCGTCTAACAATATATTATATGTCATTATGTGCATATTGAATTGTTACTAATTGTCGTGTATTATAATCTGTTTTGGTCTATATCTTAAGAAACATTTAACATATTTTCACGAAATAAAGCTCAAACTCGAGTACAAACGCTTCTCTCATAGCGATCGCGAACCCGGGTCCCTATGGCTGAAACAAAGTACCTTATTCTCTACCATGTTTGGTGCTACTTTATTCTTTTTTTCAAAATAACGCATATTTCACTGCATTTCCCTACACTGACACACCAATAGGTTGCTTGCATATGACACCCGAGGATCACACATGTATATTTTTACGTAACACAAAGAGAAACTACCTAATTATATCAAACTTTTAAAACTTTCTGAAATCGAAGTGTTATCTTGTCTTCTGCAACGGTTTATTTTGATGCACCCTGTATATATATTTTCAATGTAAGAACAAAATATGTTGTTTTCATATTCTACACATCAGGATAGGTACGAAAGGCACAAATTAGCAGAAAGAGCATAAAATAATGAAGTTAGAAACATATATTCTACATGAACGACTATAACCCTTACCTTTTCAATGAGATCACATGACGCACACCTTCTGTCAAAAATTGATTCCAATTACCACGGAGCTATTCAATTTTGTTTTAATTTTCTTATTTCACGTAAAAATGTTGGCTGGCAACCGTTTAACAATATATTATATGTCATTATATGAATATTGAATTGTTACTAATTGTCGTGCATTATAATGTGTTTTAGTCTATATCTTAAGAACCACTTAACATATTTTCACGAAATAAAGCTCAAACTCGAGTACAAGCACTTCTCTCATAGCGATCGCGAACCCGGGTCCCTATGGCTGAAACAAAGTATCTTATTCTCTACCAGGTTTGGTACTACTTTATTGTTTTTTTCAAAATAACGCATATTTCACTGCATTTCCCTACACTGACACACCAATAGGTTGCATGCATATGACACCCGAGTATCACATATGTATATTTTTACGTAACACAAAGAGAAACTACCTAATTATATCAAACTTTTAAAACTTTCTGAAATCGAAGTGTTATCTTGTCTTCTGCAACGGTTTATTTTGATGCACCCTGTATATATATTTTCAATGTAAGAACAAAATATGTTGTTTTCATATTCTACACATCAGGATAGGTACGAAAGGCACAAATTAGCAGAAAGAGCATAAAATAATGAAGTTAGAAACATATATTCTACATGAACGACTATAACCCTTACCTTTTCAATGAGATCACATGACGCACACCTTCTGTCAAAAATTGATTCCAATTACCACGGAGCTATTCAATTTTGTTTTAATTTTCTTATTTCACGTAAAAATGTTGGCTGGCAACCGTTTAACAATATATTATATGTCATTATGTGCATATTGAATTGTTACTAATTGTCGTGCATTATAATGTGTTTTAGTCTATATCTTAAGAACCACTTAACATATTTTCACGAAATAAAGCTCAAACTCTAGAACAAGCACTTCTCTCATAGCGATCGCGAACCTGGGTCCCTATGGCTGAAACAAAGTATCTTATTCTCTACCAGGTTTGGTACTACTTTATTCTTTTTTTCAAAATAACGCATATTTCACTGCATTTCCCTACACTGACACACCAATGGGTTTCATGCATATGACACCCGAGTATCACATATGTATATTTTTACGTAACACAAAGAGAAACTACCTAATTATATCAAACTTTTAAAACTTTCTGAAATCGAAGTGTTATCTTGTCTTCTGCAACGGTTTATTTTGATGCACCCTGTATATATATTTTCAATGTAAGAACAAAATATGTTGTTTTCATATTCTACACATCAGGATAGGTACGAAAGGCACAAATTAGCAGAAAGAGCATAAAATAATGAAGTTAGAAACATATATTCTACATGAACGACTATAACCCTTACCTTTTCAATGAGATCACATGACACACACCTTCTGTCAAAAATTGATTCCAATTACCACGGAGCTATTCAATTTTGTTTTAATTTTCTTATTTCACGTAAAAATGTTGGCTGGCAACCGTCTAACAATATATTATATGTCATTATGTGCATATTGAACTGTTACTAATTGTCGTGTATTATAATGTGTTTTAGTCTATATCTTAAGAACCACTTAACATATTTTCACGAAATAAAGCTCAAACTCGAGTACAAGCACTTCTCTCATAGCGATCGCGAACCCGGGTCCCTATGGCTGAAACAAAGTACCTTATTCTCTACCAGGTTTGGTACTACTTTATTCTTTTTTTCAAAATAACGCATATTTCACTGCATTTCCCTACACTGACACACCACTAGGTTGCTTGCATATGACACCCGAGGATCACATATGTGTATTTTTACGTAACACAAGGAGATACTACGTAATTATATCAAACTTTTAAAACTTTCTGAAATCGAAGTGTTATCTTGTCTTCTGCAGCAGTTTATTTTGATGCACCCTGTATATATATTTTCAATGTAAGAACAAAATATGTTGTTTTCATATTCTACACATCAGGATAGGTACGAAAGGCACAAATTAGCAGAAAGAGCATAAAATAATGAAGTTAGAAACATATATTCTACATGAAGGACTATAACCCTTACCTTTTCAATGAGATCACATGACGCACACCTTCTGTCAAAAATTGATTCCAATTACCACGGAGCTATTCAATTTTGTATTAATTTTCTTATTTCACGTAAAAATGTTGGCTGGCAACCGTCTAACAATATATTATATGTCATTATGTGCATATTGAATTGTTACTAATTGTCGTGTATTATAATCTGTTTTGGTCTATATCTTAAGAACCATTTAACATATTTTCACGAAATAAAGCCCAAAATCGAGTACAAGCACTTCTCTCATAGCGATCGCGAACCCGGGTCCCTATGGCTGAAACAAAGTACCTTATTCTCTACCATGTTTGGTACTACTTTATTCTTTTTTTCAAAATAACGTATATTTCACTGCATTTCCCTACACTGACACACCACTACGTTGCTTGCATATGACACCCGAGGATCACATATGTGTATTTTTACGTAACACAAGGAGAAACTACGTAATTATATCAAACTTTTAAAACTTTCTGAAATCGAAGTGTTATCTTGTCTTCTGCAACGGTTTATTTTGATGCACCCTGTATATATATTTTCAATGTAAGAACAAAATATGTTGTTTTCATATTCTACACATCAGGATAGGTACGAAAGGCACAAATTAGCAGAAAGAGCATAAAATAATGAAGTTAGAAACATATATTCTACATGAACGACTATAACCCTTACCTTTTCAATGAGATCACATGACGCACACCTTCTGTCAAAAATTGATTCCAATTACCACGGAGCTATTCAATTTTGTTTTAATTTTCTTATTTCACGTAAAAATGTTGGCTGGCAACCGTCTAACAATATATTATATGTCATTATGTGCATATTGAATTGTTACTAATTGTCGTGTATTATAATGTGTTTTAGTCTATATCTTAAGAACCACTTAACATATTTTCACGAAATAAAGCTCAAACTCGAGTACAAGCACTTCTCTCATAGCGATCGCGAACCCGGGTCCCTATGGCTGAAACAAAGTACCTTATTCTCTACCATGTTTGGTACTACTTTATTCTTTTTTTCAAAATAACTCATATTTCACTGCATTTCCCTACACTGACACACCACTAGGTTGCTTGCATATGACACCCGAGGATCACATATGTGTATTTTTACGTAACACAAGGAGATACTACGTAATTATATCAAACTTTTAAAACTTTCTGAAATCGAAGTGTTATCTTGTCTTCTGCAGCGGTTTATTTTGATGCACCCTGTATATATATTTTCAATGTATAAACAAAATATGTTGTTTTCATATTCTACACATCAGGATAGGTACGAAAGGCACAAATTAGCAGAAAGAGCATAAAATAATGAAGTTAGAAACATATATTCTACATGAACGACTATAACCCTTACCTTTTCAATGAGATCACATGACACACACCTTCTGTCAAAAATTGATTCCAATTACCACGGAGCTATTCAATTTTGTTTTAATTTTCTTATTTCACGTAAAAATGTTGGCTGGCAACCGTCTAACAATATATTATATGTCATTATGTGCATATTGAATTGTTACTAATTGTCGTGTATTATAATGTGTTTTAGTCTATATCTTAAGAACCACTTAACATATTTTCACGAAATAAAGCTCAAACTCGAGTACAAGCACTTCTCTCATAGCGATCGCGAACCCGGGTCCCTATGGCTGAAACAAAGTACCTTATTCTCTACCAGGTTTGGTACTACTTTATTCTTTTTTTCAAAATAACGCATATTTCACTGCATTTCCCTACACTGACACACCACTAGGTTGCTTGCATATGACACCCGAGGATCACATATGTGTATTTTTACGTAACACAAGGAGATACTACGTAATTATATCAAACTTTTAAAACTTTCTGAAATCGAAGTGTTATCTTGTCTTCTGCAGCGGTTTATTTTGATGCACCCTGTATATATATTTTCAATGTAAGAACAAAATATGTTGTTTTCATATTCTACACATCAGGATAGGTACGAAAGGCACAAATTAGCAGAAAGAGCATAAAATAATGAAGTTAGAAACATATATTCTACATGAACGACTATAATCCTTACCTTTTCAATGAGATCACATGACGCACACCTTCTGTCAAAAATTGATTCCAATTACCACGGAGCTATTCAATTTTGTTTTAATTTTCTTATTTCACGTAAAAATGTTGGCTGGCAACCGTCTAACAATATATTATATGTCATTATGTGCATATTGAATTGTTACTAATTGTCGTGTATTATAATCTGTTTTGGTCTATATCTTAAGAAACATTTAACATATTTTCACGAAATAAAGCTCAAACTCGAGTACAAGCACTTCTCTCATAGCGATCGCGAACCCGGGTCCCTATGGCTGAAACAAAGTACCTTATTCTCTACCATGTTTGGTGCTACTTTATTCTTTTTTTCAAAATAACGCATATTTCACTGCATTCCCCTACACTGACACACCAATAGGTTGCTTGCATATGACACCCGAGGATCACACATGTATATTTTTACGTAACACAAAGAGAAACTACCTAATTATATCAAACTTTTAAAACTTTCTGAAATCGAAGTGTTATCTTGTCTTTTGCAACGGTTTATTTTGATGCACCCTGTATATATATTTTCAATGTAAGAACAAAATATGTTGTTTTCATATTCTACACATCAGGATAGGTACGAAAGGCACAAATTAGCAGAAAGAGCATAAAATAATGAAGTTAGAAACATATATTCTACATGAACGACTATAACCCTTACCTTTTCAATGAGATCACATGACGCACACCTTCTGTCAAAAATTGATTCCAATTACCACGGAGCTATTCAATTTTGTTTTAATTTTCTTATTTCACGTAAAAATGTTGGCTGGCAACCGTCTAACAATATATTATATGTCATTATGTGCATATTGAATTGTTACTAATTGTCGTGTATTATAATGTGTTTTAGTCTATATCTTAAGAACCACTTAACATATTTTCACGAAATAAAGCTCAAACTCGAGTACAAGCACTTCTCTCATAGCGATCGCGAACCCGGGTCCCTATGGCTGAAACAAAGTACCTTATTCTCTACCATGTTTGGTACTACTTTATTCTTTTTTTCAAAATAACGTATATTTCACTGCATTTCCCTACACTGACACACCACTAGGTTGCTTGCATATGACACCCGAGGATCACATATGTGTATTTTTACGTAACACAAGGAGAAACTACGTAATTATATCAAACTTTTAAAACTTTCTGAAATCGAAGTGTTATCTTGTCTTCTGCAACGGTTTATTTTGATGCACCCTGTATATATATTTTCAATGTAAGAACAAAATATGTTGTTTTCATATTCTACACATCAGGATAGGTACGAAAGGCACAAATTAGCAGAAAGAGCATAAAATAATGAAGTTAGAAACATATATTCTACATGAACGACTATAATCCTTACCTTTTCAATGAGATCACATGACGCACACCTTCTGTCAAAAATTGATTCCAATTACCACGGAGCTATTCAATTTTGTTTTAATTTTCTTATTTCACGTAAAAATGTTGGCTGGCAACCGTCTAACAATATATTATATGTCATTATGTGCATATTGAATTGTTACTAATTGTCGTGTATTATAATCTGTTTTGGTCTATATCTTAAGAAACATTTAACATATTTTCACGAAATAAAGCTCAAACTCGAGTACAAGCACTTCTCTCATAGCGATCGCGAACCCGGGTCCCTATGGCTGAAACAAAGTACCTTATTCTCTACCATGTTTGGTGCTACTTTATTCTTTTTTTCAAAATAACGCATATTTCACTGCATTCCCCTACACTGACACACCAATAGGTTGCTTGCATATGACACCCGAGGATCACACATGTATATTTTTACGTAACACAAAGAGAAACTACCTAATTATATCAAACTTTTAAAACTTTCTGAAATCGAAGTGTTATCTTGTCTTTTGCAACGGTTTATTTTGATGCACCCTGTATATATATTTTCAATGTAAGAACAAAATATGTTGTTTTCATATTCTACACATCAGGATAGGTACGAAAGGCACAAATTAGCAGAAAGAGCATAAAATAATGAAGTTAGAAACATATATTCTACATGAACGACTATAAGCCTTACCTTTTCAATGAGATCACATGACGCACACCTTCTGTCAAAAATTGATTCCAATTACCACGGAGCTATTCAATTTTGTTTTAATTTTCTTATTTCACGTAAAAATGTTGGCTGGCAACCGTCTAACAATATATTATATGTCATTATGTGCATATTGAATTGTTACTAATTGTCGTGTATTATAATGTGTTTTAGTCTATATCTTAAGAACCACTTAACATATTTTCACGAAATAAAGCTCAAACTCGAGTACAAGCACTTCTCTCATAGCGATCGCGAACCCGGGTCCCTATGGCTGAAACAAAGTACCTTATTCTCTACCATGTTTGGTACTACTTTATTCTTTTTTTCAAAATAACTCATATTTCACTGCATTTCCCTACACTGACACACCACTAGGTTGCTTGCATATGACACCCGAGGATCACATATGTGTATTTTTACGTAACACAAGGAGATACTACGTAATTATATCAAACTTTTAAAACTTTCTGAAATCGAAGTGTTATCTTGTCTTCTGCAGCGGTTTATTTTGATGCACCCTGTATATATATTTTCAATGTATAAACAAAATATGTTGTTTTCATATTCTACACATCAGGATAGGTACGAAAGGCACAAATTAGCAGAAAGAGCATAAAATAATGAAGTTAGAAACATATATTCTACATGAACGACTATAACCCTTACCTTTTCAATGAGATCACATGACACACACCTTCTGTCAAAAATTGATTCCAATTACCACGGAGCTATTCAATTTTGTTTTAATTTTCTTATTTCACGTAAAAATGTTGGCTGGCAACCGTCTAACAATATATTATATGTCATTATGTGCATATTGAATTGTTACTAATTGTCGTGTATTATAATGTGTTTTAGTCTATATCTTAAGAACCACTTAACATATTTTCACGAAATAAAGCTCAAACTCGAGTACAAGCACTTCTCTCATAGCGATCGCGAACCCGGGTCCCTATGGCTGAAACAAAGTACCTTATTCTCTACCAGGTTTGGTACTACTTTATTCTTTTTTTCAAAATAACGCATATTTCACTGCATTTCCCTACACTGACACACCACTAGGTTGCTTGCATATGACACCCGAGGATCACATATGTGTATTTTTACGTAACACAAGGAGATACTACGTAATTATATCAAACTTTTAAAACTTTCTGAAATCGAAGTGTTATCTTGTCTTCTGCAGCGGTTTATTTTGATGCACCCTGTATATATATTTTCAATGTAAGAACAAAATATGTTGTTTTCATATTCTACACATCAGGATAGGTACGAAAGGCACAAATTAGCAGAAAGAGCATAAAATAATGAAGTTAGAAACATATATTCTACATGAACGACTATAATCCTTACCTTTTCAATGAGATCACATGACGCACACCTTCTGTCAAAAATTGATTCCAATTACCACGGAGCTATTCAATTTTGTTTTAATTTTCTTATTTCACGTAAAAATGTTGGCTGGCAACCGTCTAACAATATATTATATGTCATTATGTGCATATTGAATTGTTACTAATTGTCGTGTATTATAATCTGTTTTGGTCTATATCTTAAGAAACATTTAACATATTTTCACGAAATAAAGCTCAAACTCGAGTACAAGCACTTCTCTCATAGCGATCGCGAACCCGGGTCCCTATGGCTGAAACAAAGTACCTTATTCTCTACCATGTTTGGTGCTACTTTATTCTTTTTTTCAAAATAACGCATATTTCACTGCATTCCCCTACACTGACACACCAATAGGTTGCTTGCATATGACACCCGAGGATCACACATGTATATTTTTACGTAACACAAAGAGAAACTACCTAATTATATCAAACTTTTAAAACTTTCTGAAATCGAAGTGTTATCTTGTCTTTTGCAACGGTTTATTTTGATGCACCCTGTATATATATTTTCAATGTAAGAACAAAATATGTTGTTTTCATATTCTACACATCAGGATAGGTACGAAAGGCACAAATTAGCAGAAAGAGCATAAAATAATGAAGTTAGAAACATATATTCTACATGAACGACTATAACCCTTACCTTTTCAATGAGATCACATGACGCACACCTTCTGTCAAAAATTGATTCCAATTACCACGGAGCTATTCAATTTTGTTTTAATTTTCTTATTTCACGTAAAAATGTTGGCTGGCAACCGTCTAACAATATATTATATGTCATTATGTGCATATTGAATTGTTACTAATTGTCGTGTATTATAATGTGTTTTAGTCTATATCTTAAGAACCACTTAACATATTTTCACGAAATAAAGCTCAAACTCGAGTACAAGCACTTCTCTCATAGCGATCGCGAACCCGGGTCCCTATGGCTGAAACAAAGTACCTTATTCTCTACCATGTTTGGTACTACTTTATTCTTTTTTTCAAAATAACGTATATTTCACTGCATTTCCCTACACTGACACACCACTAGGTTGCTTGCATATGACACCCGAGGATCACATATGTGTATTTTTACGTAACACAAGGAGAAACTACGTAATTATATCAAACTTTTAAAACTTTCTGAAATCGAAGTGTTATCTTGTCTTCTGCAACGGTTTATTTTGATGCACCCTGTATATATATTTTCAATGTAAGAACAAAATATGTTGTTTTCATATTCTACACATCAGGATAGGTACGAAAGGCACAAATTAGCAGAAAGAGCATAAAATAATGAAGTTAGAAACATATATTCTACATGAACGACTATAATCCTTACCTTTTCAATGAGATCACATGACGCACACCTTCTGTCAAAAATTGATTCCAATTACCACGGAGCTATTCAATTTTGTTTTAATTTTCTTATTTCACGTAAAAATGTTGGCTGGCAACCGTCTAACAATATATTATATGTCATTATGTGCATATTGAATTGTTACTAATTGTCGTGTATTATAATCTGTTTTGGTCTATATCTTAAGAAACATTTAACATATTTTCACGAAATAAAGCTCAAACTCGAGTACAAGCACTTCTCTCATAGCGATCGCGAACCCGGGTCCCTATGGCTGAAACAAAGTACCTTATTCTCTACCATGTTTGGTGCTACTTTATTCTTTTTTTCAAAATAACGCATATTTCACTGCATTCCCCTACACTGACACACCAATAGGTTGCTTGCATATGACACCCGAGGATCACACATGTATATTTTTACGTAACACAAAGAGAAACTACCTAATTATATCAAACTTTTAAAACTTTCTGAAATCGAAGTGTTATCTTGTCTTTTGCAACGGTTTATTTTGATGCACCCTGTATATATATTTTCAATGTAAGAACAAAATATGTTGTTTTCATATTCTACACATCAGGATAGGTACGAAAGGCACAAATTAGCAGAAAGAGCATAAAATAATGAAGTTAGAAACATATATTCTACATGAACGACTATAAGCCTTACCTTTTCAATGAGATCACATGACGCACACCTTCTGTCAAAAATTGATTCCAATTACCACGGAGCTATTCAATTTTGTTTTAATTTTCTTATTTCACGTAAAAATGTTGGCTGGCAACCGTCTAACAATATATTATATGTCATTATGTGCATATTGAATTGTTACTAATTGTCGTGTATTATAATGTGTTTTAGTCTATATCTTAAGAACCACTTAACATATTTTCACGAAATAAAGCTCAAACTCGAGTACAAGCACTTCTCTCATAGCGATCGCGAACCCGGGTCCCTATGGCTGAAACAAAGTACCTTATTCTCTACCATGTTTGGTACTACTTTATTCTTTTTTTCAAAATAACTCATATTTCACTGCATTTCCCTACACTGACACACCACTAGGTTGCTTGCATATGACACCCGAGGATCACATATGTGTATTTTTACGTAACACAAGGAGATACTACGTAATTATATCAAACTTTTAAAACTTTCTGAAATCGAAGTGTTATCTTGTCTTCTGCAGCGGTTTATTTTGATGCACCCTGTATATATATTTTCAATGTATAAACAAAATATGTTGTTTTCATATTCTACACATCAGGATAGGTACGAAAGGCACAAATTAGCAGAAAGAGCATAAAATAATGAAGTTAGAAACATATATTCTACATGAACGACTATAACCCTTACCTTTTCAATGAGATCACATGACACACACCTTCTGTCAAAAATTGATTCCAATTACCACGGAGCTATTCAATTTTGTTTTAATTTTCTTATTTCACGTAAAAATGTTGGCTGGCAACCGTCTAACAATATATTATATGTCATTATGTGCATATTGAATTGTTACTAATTGTCGTGTATTATAATGTGTTTTAGTCTATATCTTAAGAACCACTTAACATATTTTCACGAAATAAAGCTCAAACTCGAGTACAAGCACTTTTCTCATAGCGATCGCGAACCCGGGTCCCTATGGCTGAAACAAAGTACCTTATTCTCTACCAGGTTTGGTACTACTTTATTCTTTTTTTCAAAATAACGCATATTTCACTGCATTTCCCTACACTGACACACCACTAGGTTGCTTGCATATGACACCCGAGGATCACATATGTGTATTTTTACGTAACACAAGGAGATACTACGTAATTATATCAAACTTTTAAAACTTTCTGAAATCGAAGTGTTATCTTGTCTTCTGCAGCGGTTTATTTTGATGCACCCTGTATATATATTTTCAATGTAAGAACAAAATATGTTGTTTTCATATTCTACACATCAGGATAGGTACGAAAGGCACAAATTAGCAGAAAGAGCATAAAATAATGAAGTTAGAAACATATATTCTACATGAACGACTATAACCCTTACCTTTTCAATGAGATCACATGACGCACACCTTCTGTCAAAAATTGATTCCAATTACCACGGAGCTATTCAATTTTTTATTAATTTTCTTATTTCACGTAAAAATGTTGGCTGGCAACCGTCTAACAATATATTATATGTCATTATGTGCATATTGAATTGTTACTAATTGTCGTGTATTATAATCTGTTTTGGTCTATATCTTAAGAACCATTTAACATATTTTCACGAAATAAAGCTCAAACTCGAGTACAAGCACTTCTCTCATAGCGATCGCGAACCCGGGTCCCTATGGCTGAAACAAAGTACCTTATTCTCTACCATGTTTGGTACTACTTTATTCTTTTTTTCAAAATAACGTATATTTCACTGCATTTCCCTACACTGACACACCACTAGGTTGCTTGCATATGACACCCGAGGATCACATATGTGTATTTTTACGTAACACAAGGAGAAACTACGTAATTATATCAAACTTTTAAAACTTTCTGAAATCGAAGTGTTATCTTGTCTTCTGCAACGGTTTATTTTGATGCACCCTGTATATATATTTTCAATGTAAGAACAAAATATGTTGTTTTCATATTCTACACATCAGGATAGGTACGAAAGGCACAAATTAGCAGAAAGAGCATAAAATAATGAAGTTAGAAACATATATTCTACATGAACGACTATAATCCTTACCTTTTCAATGAGATCACATGACGCACACCTTCTTTCAAAAATTGATTCCAATTACCACGGAGCTATTCAATTTTGTTTTAATTTTCTTATTTCACGTAAAAATGTTGGCTGGCAACCGTCTAACAATATATTATATGTCATTATGTGCATATTGAATTGTTACTAATTGTCGTGTATTATAATCTGTTTTGGTCTATATCTTAAGAAACATTTAACATATTTTCACGAAATAAAGCTCAAACTCGAGTACAAGCACTTCTCTCATAGCGATCGCGAACCCGGGTCCCTATGGCTGAAACAAAGTACCTTATTCTCTACCAGGTTTGGTACTACTTTATTCTTTTTTTCAAAATAACGCATATTTCACTGCATTTCCCTACACTGACACACCACTAGGTTGCTTGCATATGACACCCGAGGATCACATATGTGTATTTTTACGTAACACAAGGAGATACTACGTAATTATATCAAACTTTTAAAACTTTCTGAAATCGAAGTGTTATCTTGTCTTCTGCAGCGGTTTATTTTGATGCACCCTGTATATATATTTTCAATGTAAGAACAAAATATGTTGTTTTCATATTCTACACATCAGGATAGGTACGAAAGGCACAAATTAGCAGAAAGAGCATAAAATAATGAAGTTAGAAACATATATTCTACATGAACGACTATAATCCTTACCTTTTCAATGAGATCACATGACGCACACCTTCTGTCAAAAATTGATTCCAATTACCACGGAGCTATTCAATTTTGTTTTAATTTTCTTATTTCACGTAAAAATGTTGGCTGGCAACCGTCTAACAATATATTATATGTCATTATGTGCATATTGAATTGTTACTAATTGTCGTGTATTATAATCTGTTTTGGTCTATATCTTAAGAAACATTTAACATATTTTCACGAAATAAAGCTCAAACTCGAGTACAAGCACTTCTCTCATAGCGATCGCGAACCCGGGTCCCTATGGCTGAAACAAAGTACCTTATTCTCTACCATGTTTGGTGCTACTTTATTCTTTTTTTCAAAATAACGCATATTTCACTGCATTCCCCTACACTGACACACCAATAGGTTGCTTGCATATGACACCCGAGGATCACACATGTATATTTTTACGTAACACAAAGAGAAACTACCTAATTATATCAAACTTTTAAAACTTTCTGAAATCGAAGTGTTATCTTGTCTTTTGCAACGGTTTATTTTGATGCACCCTGTATATATATTTTCAATGTAAGAACAAAATATGTTGTTTTCATATTCTACACATCAGGATAGGTACGAAAGGCACAAATTAGCAGAAAGAGCATAAAATAATGAAGTTAGAAACATATATTCTACATGAACGACTATAACCCTTACCTTTTCAATGAGATCACATGACGCACACCTTCTGTCAAAAATTGATTCCAATTACCACGGAGCTATTCAATTTTGTTTTAATTTTCTTATTTCACGTAAAAATGTTGGCTGGCAACCGTCTAACAATATATTATATGTCATTATGTGCATATTGAATTGTTACTAATTGTCGTGTATTATAATGTGTTTTAGTCTATATCTTAAGAACCACTTAACATATTTTCACGAAATAAAGCTCAAACTCGAGTACAAGCACTTCTCTCATAGCGATCGCGAACCCGGGTCCCTATGGCTGAAACAAAGTACCTTATTCTCTACCATGTTTGGTACTACTTTATTCTTTTTTTCAAAATAACGTATATTTCACTGCATTTCCCTACACTGACACACCACTAGGTTGCTTGCATATGACACCCGAGGATCACATATGTGTATTTTTACGTAACACAAGGAGAAACTACGTAATTATATCAAACTTTTAAAACTTTCTGAAATCGAAGTGTTATCTTGTCTTCTGCAACGGTTTATTTTGATGCACCCTGTATATATATTTTCAATGTAAGAACAAAATATGTTGTTTTCATATTCTACACATCAGGATAGGTACGAAAGGCACAAATTAGCAGAAAGAGCATAAAATAATGAAGTTAGAAACATATATTCTACATGAACGACTATAATCCTTACCTTTTCAATGAGATCACATGACGCACACCTTCTGTCAAAAATTGATTCCAATTACCACGGAGCTATTCAATTTTGTTTTAATTTTCTTATTTCACGTAAAAATGTTGGCTGGCAACCGTCTAACAATATATTATATGTCATTATGTGCATATTGAATTGTTACTAATTGTCGTGTATTATAATCTGTTTTGGTCTATATCTTAAGAAACATTTAACATATTTTCACGAAATAAAGCTCAAACTGAGTACAAGCACTTCTCTCATAGCGATCGCGAACCCGGGTCCCTATGGCTGAAACAAAGTACCTTATTCTCTACCATGTTTGGTGCTACTTTATTCTTTTTTTCAAAATAACGCATATTTCACTGCATTCCCCTACACTGACACACCAATAGGTTGCTTGCATATGACACCCGAGGATCACACATGTATATTTTTACGTAACACAAAGAGAAACTACCTAATTATATCAAACTTTTAAAACTTTCTGAAATCGAAGTGTTATCTTGTCTTTTGCAACGGTTTATTTTGATGCACCCTGTATATATATTTTCAATGTAAGAACAAAATATGTTGTTTTCATATTCTACACATCAGGATAGGTACGAAAGGCACAAATTAGCAGAAAGAGCATAAAATAATGAAGTTAGAAACATATATTCTACATGAACGACTATAACCCTTACCTTTTCAATGAGATCACATGACGCACACCTTCTGTCAAAAATTGATTCCAATTACCACGGAGCTATTCAATTTTGTTTTAATTTTCTTATTTCACGTAAAAATGTTGGCTGGCAACCGTCTAACAATATATTATATGTCATTATGTGCATATTGAATTGTTACTAATTGTCGTGTATTATAATGTGTTTTAGTCTATATCTTAAGAACCACTTAACATATTTTCACGAAATAAAGCTCAAACTCGAGTACAAGCACTTCTCTCATAGCGATCGCGAACCCGGGTCCCTATGGCTGAAACAAAGTACCTTATTCTCTACCATGTTTGGTACTACTTTATTCTTTTTTTCAAAATAACTCATATTTCACTGCATTTCCCTACACTGACACACCACTAGGTTGCTTGCATATGACACCCGAGGATCACATATGTGTATTTTTACGTAACACAAGGAGATACTACGTAATTATATCAAACTTTTAAAACTTTCTGAAATCGAAGTGTTATCTTGTCTTCTGCAGCGGTTTATTTTGATGCACCCTGTATATATATTTTCAATGTATAAACAAAATATGTTGTTTTCATATTCTACACATCAGGATAGGTACGAAAGGCACAAATTAGCAGAAAGAGCATAAAATAATGAAGTTAGAAACATATATTCTACATGAACGACTATAACCCTTACCTTTTCAATGAGATCACATGACACACACCTTCTGTCAAAAATTGATTCCAATTACCACGGAGCTATTCAATTTTGTTTTAATTTTCTTATTTCACGTAAAAATGTTGGCTGGCAACCGTCTAACAATATATTATATGTCATTATGTGCATATTGAATTGTTACTAATTGTCGTGTATTATAATGTGTTTTAGTCTATATCTTAAGAACCACTTAACATATTTTCACGAAATAAAGCTCAAACTCGAGTACAAGCACTTTTCTCATAGCGATCGCGAACCCGGGTCCCTATGGCTGAAACAAAGTACCTTATTCTCTACCAGGTTTGGTACTACTTTATTCTTTTTTTCAAAATAACGCATATTTCACTGCATTTCCCTACACTGACACACCACTAGGTTGCTTGCATATGACACCCGAGGATCACATATGTGTATTTTTACGTAACACAAGGAGATACTACGTAATTATATCAAACTTTTAAAACTTTCTGAAATCGAAGTGTTATCTTGTCTTCTGCAGCGGTTTATTTTGATGCACCCTGTATATATATTTTCAATGTAAGAACAAAATATGTTGTTTTCATATTCTACACATCAGGATAGGTACGAAAGGCACAAATTAGCAGAAAGAGCATAAAATAATGAAGTTAGAAACATATATTCTACATGAACGACTATAACCCTTACCTTTTCAATGAGATCACATGACGCACACCTTCTGTCAAAAATTGATTCCAATTACCACGGAGCTATTCAATTTTTTATTAATTTTCTTATTTCACGTAAAAATGTTGGCTGGCAACCGTCTAACAATATATTATATGTCATTATGTGCATATTGAATTGTTACTAATTGTCGTGTATTATAATCTGTTTTGGTCTATATCTTAAGAACCATTTAACATATTTTCACGAAATAAAGCTCAAACTCGAGTACAAGCACTTCTCTCATAGCGATCGCGAACCCGGGTCCCTATGGCTGAAACAAAGTACCTTATTCTCTACCATGTTTGGTACTACTTTATTCTTTTTTTCAAAATAACGTATATTTCACTGCATTTCCCTACACTGACACACCACTAGGTTGCTTGCATATGACACCCGAGGATCACATATGTGTATTTTTACGTAACACAAGGAGAAACTACGTAATTATATCAAACTTTTAAAACTTTCTGAAATCGAAGTGTTATCTTGTCTTCTGCAACGGTTTATTTTGATGCACCCTGTATATATATTTTCAATGTAAGAACAAAATATGTTGTTTTCATATTCTACACATCAGGATAGGTACGAAAGGCACAAATTAGCAGAAAGAGCATAAAATAATGAAGTTAGAAACATATATTCTACATGAACGACTATAATCCTTACCTTTTCAATGAGATCACATGACGCACACCTTCTTTCAAAAATTGATTCCAATTACCACGGAGCTATTCAATTTTGTTTTAATTTTCTTATTTCACGTAAAAATGTTGGCTGGCAACCGTCTAACAATATATTATATGTCATTATGTGCATATTGAATTGTTACTAATTGTCGTGTATTATAATCTGTTTTGGTCTATATCTTAAGAAACATTTAACATATTTTCACGAAATAAAGCTCAAACTCGAGTACAAGCACTTCTCTCATAGCGATCGCGAACCCGGGTCCCTATGGCTGAAACAAAGTACCTTATTCTCTACCATGTTTGGTGCTACTTTATTCTTTTTTTCAAAATAACGCATATTTCACTGCATTCCCCTACACTGACACACCAATAGGTTGCTTGCATATGACACCCGAGGATCACACATGTATATTTTTACGTAACACAAAGAGAAACTACCTAATTATATCAAACTTTTAAAACTTTCTGAAATCGAAGTGTTATCTTGTCTTTTGTTACGGTTTATTTTGATGCACCCTGTATATATATTTTCAATGTAAGAACAAAATATGTTGTTTTCATATTCTACACATCAGGATAGGTACGAAAGGCACAAATTAGCAGAAAGAGCATAAAATAATGAAGTTAGAAACATATATTCTACATGAACGACTATAACCCTTACCTTTTCAATGAGATCACATGACGCACACCTTCTGTCAAAAATTGATTCCAATTACCACGGAGCTATTCAATTTTGTTTTAATTTTCTTATTTCACGTAAAAATGTTGGCTGGCAACCGTCTAACAATATATTATATGTCATTATGTGCATATTGAATTGTTACTAATTGTCGTGTATTATAATGTGTTTTAGTCTATATCTTAAGAACCACTTAACATATTTTCACGAAATAAAGCTCAAACTCGAGTACAAGCACTTCTCTCATAGCGATCGCGAACCCGGGTCCCTATGGCTGAAACAAAGTACCTTATTCTCTACCATGTTTGGTACTACTTTATTCTTTTTTTCAAAATAACTCATATTTCACTGCATTTCCCTACACTGACACACCACTAGGTTGCTTGCATATGACACCCGAGGATCACATATGTGTATTTTTACGTAACACAAGGAGATACTACGTAATTATATCAAACTTTTAAAACTTTCTGAAATCGAAGTGTTATCTTGTCTTCTGCAGCGGTTTATTTTGATGCACCCTGTATATATATTTTCAATGTATAAACAAAATATGTTGTTTTCATATTCTACACATCAGGATAGGTACGAAAGGCACAAATTAGCAGAAAGAGCATAAAATAATGAAGTTAGAAACATATATTCTACATGAACGACTATAATCCTTACCTTTTCAATGAGATCACATGACGCACACCTTCTTTCAAAAATTGATTCCAATTACCACGGAGCTATTCAATTTTGTTTTAATTTTCTTATTTCACGTAAAAATGTTGGCTGGCAACCGTCTAACAATATATTATATGTCATTATGTGCATATTGAATTGTTACTAATTGTCGTGTATTATAATCTGTTTTGGTCTATATCTTAAGAAACATTTAACATATTTTCACGAAATAAAGCTCAAACTCGAGTACAAGCACTTCTCTCATAGCGATCGCGAACCCGGGTCCCTATGGCTGAAACAAAGTACCTTATTCTCTACCATGTTTGGTGCTACTTTATTCTTTTTTTCAAAATAACGCATATTTCACTGCATTCCCCTACACTGACACACCAATAGGTTGCTTGCATATGACACCCGAGGATCACACATGTATATTTTTACGTAACACAAAGAGAAACTACCTAATTATATCAAACTTTTAAAACTTTCTGAAATCGAAGTGTTATCTTGTCTTTTGCAACGGTTTATTTTGATGCACCCTGTATATATATTTTCAATGTAAGAACAAAATATGTTGTTTTCATATTCTACACATCAGGATAGGTACGAAAGGCACAAATTAGCAGAAAGAGCATAAAATAATGAAGTTAGAAACATATATTCTACATGAACGACTATAACCCTTACCTTTTCAATGAGATCACATGACGCACACCTTCTGTCAAAAATTGATTCCAATTACCACGGAGCTATTCAATTTTGTTTTAATTTTCTTATTTCACGTAAAAATGTTGGCTGGCAACCGTCTAACAATATATTATATGTCATTATGTGCATATTGAATTGTTACTAATTGTCGTGTATTATAATGTGTTTTAGTCTATATCTTAAGAACCACTTAACATATTTTCACGAAATAAAGCTCAAACTCGAGTACAAGCACTTTTCTCATAGCGATCGCGAACCCGGGTCCCTATGGCTGAAACAAAGTACCTTATTCTCTACCAGGTTTGGTACTACTTTATTCTTTTTTTCAAAATAACGCATATTTCACTGCATTTCCCTACACTGACACACCACTAGGTTGCTTGCATATGACACCCGAGGATCACATATGTGTATTTTTACGTAACACAAGGAGATACTACGTAATTATATCAAACTTTTAAAACTTTCTGAAATCGAAGAGTTATATTGTCTTCTGCAGCGGTTTATTTTGATGCACCCTGTATATATATTTTCAATGTAAGAACAAAATATGTTGTTTTCATATTCTACACATCAGGATAGGTACGAAAGGCACAAATTAGCAGAAAGAGCATAAAATAATGAAGTTAGAAACATATATTCTACATGAACGACTATAACCCTTACCTTTTCAATGAGATCACATGACGCACACCTTCTGTCAAAAATTGATTCCAATTACCACGGAGCTATTCAATTTTTTATTAATTTTCTTATTTCACGTAAAAATGTTGGCTGGCAACCGTCTAACAATATATTATATGTCATTATGTGCATATTGAATTGTTACTAATTGTCGTGTATTATAATCTGTTTTGGTCTATATCTTAAGAACCATTTAACATATTTTCACGAAATAAAGCTCAAACTCGAGTACAAGCACTTCTCTCATAGCGATCGCGAACCCGGGTCCCTATGGCTGAAACAAAGTACCTTATTCTCTACCATGTTTGGTACTACTTTATTCTTTTTTTCAAAATAACGTATATTTCACTGCATTTCCCTACACTGACACACCACTAGGTTGCTTGCATATGACACCCGAGGATCACATATGTGTATTTTTACGTAACACAAGGAGAAACTACGTAATTATATCAAACTTTTAAAACTTTCTGAAATCGAAGTGTTATCTTGTCTTCTGCAACGGTTTATTTTGATGCACCCTGTATATATATTTTCAATGTAAGAACAAAATATGTTGTTTTCATATTCTACACATCAGGATAGGTACGAAAGGCACAAATTAGCAGAAAGAGCATAAAATAATGAAGTTAGAAACATATATTCTACATGAACGACTATAATCCTTACCTTTTCAATGAGATCACATGACGCACACCTTCTGTCAAAAATTGATTCCAATTACCACGGAGCTATTCAATTTTGTTTTAATTTTCTTATTTCACGTAAAAATGTTGGCTGGCAACCGTCTAACAATATATTATATGTCATTATGTGCATATTGAATTGTTACTAATTGTCGTGTATTATAATCTGTTTTGGTCTATATCTTAAGAAACATTTAACATATTTTCACGAAATAAAGCTCAAACTCGAGTACAAGCACTTCTCTCATAGCGATCGCGAACCCGGGTCCCTATGGCTGAAACAAAGTACCTTATTCTCTACCATGTTTGGTGCTACTTTATTCTTTTTTTCAAAATAACGCATATTTCACTGCATTCCCCTACACTGACACACCAATAGGTTGCTTGCATATGACACCCGAGGATCACACATGTATATTTTTACGTAACACAAAGAGAAACTACCTAATTATATCAAACTTTTAAAACTTTCTGAAATCGAAGTGTTATCTTGTCTTTTGCAACGGTTTATTTTGATGCACCCTGTATATATATTTTCAATGTAAGAACAAAATATGTTGTTTTCATATTCTACACATCAGGATAGGTACGAAAGGCACAAATTAGCAGAAAGAGCATAAAATAATGAAGTTAGAAACATATATTCTACATGAACGACTATAACCCTTACCTTTTCAATGAGATCACATGACGCACACCTTCTGTCAAAAATTGATTCCAATTACCACGGAGCTATTCAATTTTGTTTTAATTTTCTTATTTCACGTAAAAATGTTGGCTGGCAACCGTCTAACAATATATTATATGTCATTATGTGCATATTGAATTGTTACTAATTGTCGTGTATTATAATGTGTTTTAGTCTATATCTTAAGAACCACTTAACATATTTTCACGAAATAAAGCTCAAACTCGAGTACAAGCACTTCTCTCATAGCGATCGCGAACCCGGGTCCCTATGGCTGAAACAAAGTACCTTATTCTCTACCATGTTTGGTACTACTTTATTCTTTTTTTCAAAATAACTCATATTTCACTGCATTTCCCTACACTGACACACCACTAGGTTGCTTGCATATGACACCCGAGGATCACATATGTGTATTTTTACGTAACACAAGGAGAAACTACGTAATTATATCAAACTTTTAAAACTTTCTGAAATCGAAGTGTTATCTTGTCTTCTGCAACGGTTTATTTTGATGCACCCTGTATATATATTTTCAATGTAAGAACAAAATATGTTGTTTTCATATTCTACACATCAGGATAGGTACGAAAGGCACAAATTAGCAGAAAGAGCATAAAATAATGAAGTTAGAAACATATATTCTACATGAACGACTATAATCCTTACCTTTTCAATGAGATCACATGACGCACACCTTCTGTCAAAAATTGATTCCAATTACCACGGAGCTATTCAATTTTGTTTTAATTTTCTTATTTCACGTAAAAATGTTGGCTGGCAACCGTCTAACAATATATTATATGTCATTATGTGCATATTGAATTGTTACTAATTGTCGTGTATTATAATCTGTTTTGGTCTATATCTTAAGAAACATTTAACATATTTTCACGAAATAAAGCTCAAACTCGAGTACAAGCACTTCTCTCATAGCGATCGCGAACCCGGGTCCCTATGGCTGAAACAAAGTACCTTACTCTCTACCATGTTTGGTGCTACTTTATTCTTTTTTTCAAAATAACGCATATTTCACTGCATTCCCCTACACTGACACACCAATAGGTTGCTTGCATATGACACCCGAGGATCACACATGTATATTTTTACGTAACACAAAGAGAAACTACCTAATTATATCAAACTTTTAAAACTTTCTGAAATCGAAGTGTTATCTTGTCTTTTGCAACGGTTTATTTTGATGCACCCTGTATATATATTTTGAATGTAAGAACAAAATATGTTGTTTTCATATTCTACACATCAGGATAGGTACGAAAGGCACAAATTAGCAGAAAGAGCATAAAATAATGAAGTTAGAAACATATATTCTACATGAACGACTATAACCCTTACCTTTTCAATGAGATCACATGACGCACACCTTCTGTCAAAAATTGATTCCAATTACCACGGAGCTATTCAATTTTGTTTTAATTTTCTTATTTCACGTAAAAATGTTGGCTGGCAACCGTCTAACAATATATTATATGTCATTATGTGCATATTGAATTGTTACTAATTGTCGTGTATTATAATGTGTTTTAGTCTATATCTTAAGAACCACTTAACATATTTTCACGAAATAAAGCTCAAACTCGAGTACAAGCACTTCTCTCATAGCGATCGCGAACCCGGGTCCCTATGGCTGAAACAAAGTACCTTATTCTCTACCATGTTTGGTACTACTTTATTCTTTTTTTCAAAATAACGTATATTTCACTGCATTTCCCTACACTGACACACCACTAGGTTGCTTGCATATGACACCCGAGGATCACATATGTGTATTTTTACGTAACACAAGGAGAAACTACGTAATTATATCAAACTTTTAAAACTTTCTGAAATCGAAGTGTTATCTTGTCTTCTGCAACGGTTTATTTTGATGCACCCTGTATATATATTTTCAATGTAAGAACAAAATATGTTGTTTTCATATTCTACACATCAGGATAGGTACGAAAGGCACAAATTAGCAGAAAGAGCATAAAATAATGAAGTTAGAAACATATATTCTACATGAACGACTATAATCCTTACCTTTTCAATGAGATCACATGACGCACACCTTCTGTCAAAAATTGATTCCAATTACCACGGAGCTATTCAATTTTGTTTTAATTTTCTTATTTCACGTAAAAATGTTGGCTGGCAACCGTCTAACAATATATTATATGTCATTATGTGCATATTGAATTGTTACTAATTGTCGTGTATTATAATCTGTTTTGGTCTATATCTTAAGAAACATTTAACATATTTTCACGAAATAAAGCTCAAGCTCGAGTACAAGCACTTCTCTCATAGCGATCGCGAACCCGGGTCCCTATGGCTGAAACAAAGTACCTTATTCTCTACCATGTTTGGTGCTACTTTATTCTTTTTTTCAAAATAACGCATATTTCACTGCATTCCCCTACACTGACACACCAATAGGTTGCTTGCATATGACACCCGAGGATCACACATGTATATATTTACGTAACACAAAGAGAAACTACCTAATTATATCAAACTTTTAAAACTTTCTGAAATCGAAGTGTTATCTTGTCTTTTGCAACGGTTTATTTTGATGCACCCTGTATATATATTTTCAATGTAAGAACAAAATATGTTGTTTTCATATTCTACACATCAGGATAGGTACGAAAGGCACAAATTAGCAGAAAGAGCATAAAATAATGAAGTTAGAAACATATATTCTACATGAACGACTATAACCCATATTTTTTCAATGAGATCACATGACGCACACCTTCTGTCAAAAATTGATTCCAATTACCACGGAGCTATTCAATTTTGTTTTAATTTTCTTATTTCACGTAAAAATGTTGGCTGGCAACCGTCTAACAATATATTATATGTCATTATGTGCATATTGAATTGTTACTAATTGTCGTGTATTATAATGTGTTTTAGTCTATATCTTAAGAACCACTTAACATATTTTCACGAAATAAAGCTCAAACTCGAGTACAAGCACTTCTCTCATAGCGATCGCGAACCCGGGTCCCTATGTCTGAAACAAAGTACCTTATTCTCTACCATGTTTGGTACTACTTTATTCTTTTTTTCAAAATAACTCATATTTCACTGCATTTCCCTACACTGACACACCACTAGGTTGCTTGCATATGACACCCGAGGATCACATATGTGTATTTTTACGTAACACAAGGAGAAACTACGTAATTATATCAAACTTTTAAAACTTTCTGAAATCGAAGTGTTATCTTGTCTTCTGCAGCGGTTTATTTTGATGCACCCTGTATATATATTTTCAATGTATAAACAAAATATGTTGTTTTCATATTCTACACATCAGGATAGGTACGAAAGGCACAAATTAGCAGAAAGAGCATAAAATAATGAAGTTAGAAACATATATTCTACATGAACGACTATAACCCTTACCTTTTCAATGAGATCACATGACACACACCTTCTGTCAAAAATTGATTCCAATTACCACGGAGCTTTTCAATTTTGTTTTAATTTTCTTATTTCACGTAAAAATGTTGGCTGGCAACCGTCTAACAATATATTATATGTCATTATGTGCATATTGAATTGTTACTAATTGTCGTGTATTATAATGTGTTTTAGTCTATATCTTAAGAACCACTTAACATATTTTCACGAAATAAAGCTCAAACTCGAGTACAAGCACTTTTCTCATAGCGATCGCGAACCCGGGTCCCTATGGCTGAAACAAAGTACCTTATTCTCTACCAGGTTTGGTACTACTTTATTCTTTTTTTCAAAATAACGCATATTTCACTGCATTTCCCTACACTGACACACCACTAGGTTGCTTGCATATGACACCCGAGGATCACATATGTGTATTTTTACGTAACACAAGGAGATACTACGTAATTATATCAAACTTTTAAAACTTTCTGAAATCGAAGTGTTATCTTGTATTCTGCAGCGGTTTATTTTGATGCACCCTGTATATATATTTTCAATGTAAGAACAAAATA